>NC_136987.1:19746549-19761549 GCF_032717465.1 Coenobita brevimanus | reverse complement strand
GAACACGCTCGTGATCAAACATGCAGCAACTGTGCGTTAAAATTACACAAAGGATGATGAAATCATAGGCTATGTAACACCTCCCCACAAAGAAAAAAGAAATTTACAAAGGAAATTTCTTATTACTCTAAAACAATCTGTATATGGCATTACAGAACATGCAAAAGCCCTTCCTAATGTTACAAAACATGAGATCTCCCTAGCACGTTCAGTCATAGGTACTTGCCAGTATCCCTTTAACAAATCAAACTTACTTATGTACCTAGCCTTTCCGATCTTGTCTATGCAATCTTCCACACGAGGGAGAGGGTAAGTGTCTGTTTTGGTTATCTGATTAACACGTCTGTAGTCGATGCAAAGCCGCTGTGACCCACCTGGCTTAGGGACCAGAGTGACAGGAGAACTCCACTCGCTCTGACAGTGCTCAATCATCTTGTGGTCCAACAGGTAGCCAAGCTCCTTCTCGATGAGAGGAACTTTCACTGGGTTCACACGGTAAGGAGGCAATTTAATTGGCTTTGCGTCTCCAACATCGACATCATGCATCAACACAGTGGTTCTTCCTGGAGTGGCACGGAACACTAGCGGGTACTCCTGCAGTAATGCCGAAAACTCCTGCCTTTCCTTGGGAGGTAGATGAGAAAGCTTAGTCTGGAGATCATTCATGATATCAGGATTCTTCCCCAAACTATCACTCAGGCTCATACTGCATGGGAGAGCTTCACTTGCAGACTCGGGTGGAACAGCTACAGTGCAGACTGGATTATTTTCGTCCCGCCTGTGATATAACTTTAGCATGTTGATGTGACATAGTTGCTTGCTCTTTCTACGATCTGGTGTGGCGATGACATAGTTGACATCACTGAGTTTCTTCTCCACGAAATAAGGGCCACTAAACTTGGCTTGAAGAGGTTGCCCATGAACTGGTAGCAGAATCAAAACCTGATCTCCTGGCTGAAAGTGGCGTAACCTGGACTTCTTATCATACCAAGTCTTCATCTTCTCCTGAGCAGCTCCTAAATTCTCTCTCGCCAGCTGTAAAGCAGTGGACAGCCGTTCTTTGAACTTCATCACATACTCCAGCAGGTTGACGTCATCTTCCTCCGACAGCCAGCATTCCTTGAGTAACTTAAGGGGTCCTCTTACTTCATGGCCAAACAGTAGTTCAAAAGGTGAGAAGCCCAGTGATTCATTTGGAGATTCTCTTGCAGCAAACACAACGAATGGAAGACCTTTATCCCAGTCTTTCTGATGTTGCAAACAGTATTTCTTGAGCATCGATTTGAGTGTTTGATGATATCTCTCCAACGCTCCTTGGGTCTGGGGATGGTAAGCTGAAGACGTGATCTGGGTGATGCCCAACTCTTTCAGAGACTGCTTGAAAACGTTTGACATGAAATTACTTCCCCGGTCTGACTGTACCTCCTTGGGCAAACCAAACTTTGTGAAGAACCCTAGCATTTCCTTAACCACGTTCTTTGCTGAGATGTTTCTAAGTGGAATGGCTTCAGGATAACGAGTAGCCATATCAATCATGGTCAACACATAAGAAAATCCTGAAGAAGTCTTAGGAAGAGGGCCCACAATATCCACCAACACACGGGTGAAAGGCGCCTCAAAAGGAGGAATGGGAACTAGAGGTGCAACCTTTTCGGTCTGATTACGCTTCCCCACAACTTGACAGGTGTGACAAGACTTACAATACCAGGAAACATCCCTGAAGATACCTGGCCAGTAGAAGTGTTTCAAAATGCGTGCCACAGTCTTCCTCACTCCAAGGTGTCCTGCCAAACTGGTATCATGAGCCACTCGAATGATATCCTGCCTACAAACACGAGGGATGACAACTTGATGTACAACCTCCCATTCACAGTCGGCTGATGCTGTTGGGGGTCTCCACTTCCTCATAAGTACTCCTGACTTTACATGATAACAAGTAGAAGCACCGGCTGACTCTTCTTCACTGTAAGCAGAGTTAGCTAGACCTTTCAACTCAGGGTCAGCAACCTGCAACTCAACCAACTCTTGACAAGACAAATTATCAACACTACGGGGTACTGCCTCATCTGGTGAGTGGTCCAAATTAGCAAGAAAAGTGTCAGCTAGGATAACATCATCATCATCATTATCCTCTAAATCACCAGTAACTTTAGACTTAGCCCTAGTGACAGCACATGCAGGGAACACATCAGGGACATCACAATCCTGGGCCGCAGCCACTGGCTCACTAGACAACTGAGGAGCTGGACACACTTGACTTCCACCAATATCATTTCCAAGTAAGAAAGTTACACCTGACATTGGGAGTGTCTCAACCAACCCAACCATAACAGAACCATTAACAAAACCAGACTCTAAATTCAATCTGCACAGAGGGACAGAGAAGTAATTATTCCCTACACCTTGTAAGATTACAGTTTCATCGGAGGAATTAACATTAGAGCCTAGAACACTGGTCAGCATAAGGGATTGGCAAGCACCTGTATCACGATATATTTGACCTGATTTCCTGTCATTACTGCCCAGAGGACTGACAAAACCATCAGACAGGAAATTAGCAAATGAACTCTTGAGAGTGTCACCCACGTTACCGCTCAAAAGAGGAGCTCCATCATGAGAATTTAAGTTACCCCTCAAAGCAGGTTCAGTTAACTCAGTTAAAGAATTCTGGGAACTCTCAAGAGTGGACACTAGACCAATTGACTGAATATTTAAAGACTCCTTTTTGTTCACATCACGCTGTCTCCTGAAACATCTCTCCGTAGTATGACCAAGCTTACTACAATAAGTACATTTACTTTTCTGAAATCTAGAGGTGAAGCTGGTATTTACTTCCTGAGAAACATCATCCTTATTCTCTTTCCTGTTACCTGTACTCTGAGTAGAGGCAACGTACTTACTCTCAGCTTTCCCTTTTTCTTTAGAATATCTCTTGTGAGTGAGAACATACTCATCAGCTAAAACTGCAGCATCAGCATCAGACAAATTATCTATTCTTTTCTCATCAAGATATAGGCTTACATCTTTACTAATACACCTTTTGAAGTCCTCCAGCAAAATCATCTGCTTAAATTTGTCAAAATCAGAATCCACATTCTTAGAATTTAACCACTGCTCTAACAGATCTTCTTTGATTTTTGCATACTCAACATGGGATTGCTTATCTTGCTTGTAAGTTGTCCTAAATTTTACTCTATAAGCTTCAGGAACAAGCTCATAGGCCTTAAGAATCAAGCTCTTAACTACATCATAATTATCAGACTGATCCTGAGGCAAAGATGCATAAGTTACTTGAGCTTTACCGGTGAGAACAGTTTGAAGGAGTACTGGCCAATACTCCTTAGGCCAATTAAAACCTGTAGCTACCCTCTCAAACAACTGAAAATACTTTGTTAAATTAGATTCATTAAAAGGAGGGACAAGTTTAACATTTTTAGCCACATCAAAATCTTCAGAGCTAGATGATCCAGTTCCACCTTGTTTCATTCGATACTCATGGTCTGCCTGAATCCTAGCAATTTCAACTTGTGCCTCAGCCTCCTTAGCTTTTGCCTGAAATTCAGCCTCCTTAGCTTTTGCCTGAAATTCAGCCTCCTTAGCCTGTGCTTGAAATTCAGCTTCCTTCACACGAGCCTCCTGCAGGGCTAGCTGTAACTTAGCTAATTCAATCTGCGTTTGCTCATTTGGAGGAGTTACATTAAACAAGCTTTCATTAATCATGGCAACAATTTGATCTTTAGACTGATGAGAGCGAACAACAAATCCCAATTGTTGAGCAACAATCTTAAGTTCATTCTTTGTTCTGTTTTCTATATCACACACTGTTTGCACATTTGACAAAAAATCTTTGGGTTCATCAAGTGTAGTAATAGTAGACATAATTAATAAGTAACAGTCACAAAATATCAAGCAATATCCTTATGATAATATCCTGAATATCCTGATATGAGGTCGCCAAATTTATGTTACGGAACAGAGAAAGATAATGTACACTTTAAGTGAGAATACGAAGAGTCACTACTGTCCCGTAAAGTGCCAGGTTCAAAACAGAAGAGTTAGGTAAAATTACAAATTAAAGTTTAATGCTCAAACTAACAACAAAACATTCAGGACTCATAAGGATAATGTAATGGCAAAAAAACAGGTTAAATATATGGGTAACTGCAATAGCCTCTATTAACACGAAATTAGCAAGAGTAAATTTATCTAAGTCAGCCCTGATGAAATGAGATACCAGATAATACTCAGTGAATGCCAGATAAATTATTACAGATACAAACTATTATCAAAAATGACTGACAAAGAACCCTACATAAATTACAAACTTCACTAGGCCTACAAATTAAACTTATGATATACAGTACACGAACAAAATGCAACAACGGTTATACTCAAATTACACACAGCTGCTAGATGTTTGGAGATTTCTTGAGCACTCACAATAATAATATCTGTACAGGGGAGGACAGAGATGTGAACAAAATGAGGAGCAGATCTAAGTGGCAATGATGCAGAGACTGAGCTCATTATATAGGGGCCAGCAGAGCCTGATACAACTTGTAAGAAGGACGCGCAAATGAAGCCATGGGGACAAAGAGCTGAAAATCCCGCACTGTATAACAGAGAACGACTTACTCTACTATAACGGTAGAAGGGGGGACTGAGGCAGAACACGCTCGTGATCAAACATGCAGCAACTGTGCGTTAAAATTACACAAAAGATGATGAAATCATAGGCTATGTAACAATGTATATATATCATATAAGGATAAACATGATGATGATGATAAGGACGACTTATGTTAATTCTGATGACAATGAAAATTATATGGATAATATAGTGAAGAACGAAAGGAAGAAAGAAAGAAATGACAGAAAAATGAATAGGAGTGAGAGAGTAGAGAGAACGAAGAGAATAAAGAAGCAATGAAAAAGGAAACATCAGGAGAGAAAGAAGAAAAATGAGAAACTGGTGATGATGATGATGATGATGATGACGATGAAAGCGGTGGTAATGGTAGTATGATTATGATGGTGATGATGAAAGCGGTGGTAATGGTAGTTATGACGATGATGGTGATGATGTTGAAAGCGGTGGTAATAGTAGTTATGATGGTGATGATGATGATGATGATGATGACGGTGCACGAGGATGATGTTGGTGATAGTGGCTGCGTTGATGATTGTGATGTTTAATGGGGGATTATTGATAATAATAACCTAACTTCATATCGCCTCCTATTTCTCCTCTAGCATGTGTTGATGTAATAATGAGAGAGAGAGAGAGAGAGAGAGAGAGAGAAGGAAATGACAGAAGATAGACAATATGACAAAGAATGGAAGATCGACAGGATGAAATAAGACAGGAAAGAGGAAATAAAAGGAAATCTGAGAAAAATAAGGCACAGAGGCAAATGGAATAAATAATTAGAAAGGAGAGAGAGGAAAGACAAGAAGAAAACATGAAAGGAGAAAAGTAACCATAAGGACAAAAAAAAAAAAAAAAGAGGAATAAGAAGATAACTTAAAGAAAGATAAAAAGGAGCTCTCTTCTGCGCAGGGTGAAGCTTGAGACACTTTTGTTAGAATCTCAGGCCGCTGCACCTTACTCCACCTTGGCTCCTACGTCTTTTGTTGTGTTATTGCTATAATATAATGAAGAACGAAAGGAAGGAAGGAAGAAAAGACAGAAGGAGTGAAAAGGAGTGAGAGAGTAGAGAGAACGAAGAGAAAAAAGAAACAAATGGAAAAATCAGGAGAGAAAAAAGAAAAATGAGAAACTGGTGATGATGAAAATGATAATGGTAAAAGCGGTGGTTAAGGTTGTTATGATGATGATGATGATGATGATAACGATGATGATGAAAGCGGTGGTAATGGTAGTAATGATGATAATATGATAAAAATGATGGTAATGATAGTTATGATGATAACGATGATAATGAAAGTGGTGGTAATGGTAGTTATGATGATAATGATGATGATCGTGTTTATAATGGTAGTAATGATGATAATTATGATGAAAGTGATGGTAATGATAGTTATGATGATAATGATGAAAGCGGTGGTAATGGTAGTTATGATGATAATGATGATGAAAATGGTGGTCTTACTAATGATGATGGTGATGATGATGGTGATGATGGAAGGGATGGTCGTGGTAGTGGTGATGATATTTTTATTATTATTATTATTATTATTATTATTATTATTGTTATTGTTGTTGTTGTTGTTGTTGTTTACACACACACACACATACACACACACACACACACACACACACACACACACTTTATACATACAGTAAACAGGAACCAGAGGTAGGACAGTCTCTCGCAAAAGAAATCAAAGAAGACCTAAATATAATCACGTCTGTAACATATCCATCCATATGCTATCTTCTGTTCACTTTAACCTGGCCTAAAATTACCATCTCTTAATTTTGAATGCTTAAGCCCCTGTCACACATACACGACTCCAGCCCTGACTGCGGCGGGACTCAATGTCGCGTCCTAGTTGGCTCCCACACCTCCCGACTGGCCCCGAATCTAATCTGGTCATGACTGCCTCGCGACTGGTCATGACGTCCTCAAGAACGCGACCAGATCACGAGGCAACCGCGAGGCGACAACGAGGCGACAGAGCTACGAGTCTTCAAATTTGAAATTTTAACAGATTTTTGACAGCCACATCTGTGTCATGACCGCCCAAGAATGCAACACGACTGTGTGATGCGTTCGGGCAATGCACGACGACCCCCCCGACCCCCCACACGACTGACCCATGGAAGTATATATTGAGTGCCAGGTGGGGCTGGGCATCACACTGTGACTGCCACTGACACCCAGTGCATCACCATGGACCTCTCCTGTGTCCTACCCACTGTCAGGAACAAGAGACTGCTTATCATGCTATGTCAGTTGAGGGTGGAAGAAAGCCTTTACACCCAGACACTCATTGTGGTCTACAAAAAGAAGCTTGAGGAGGAGGAGGAGGAGAAGCAGAAGAAGAAGAAGAAGCCGAGATCCCGCTGGGTTCGACCGTGGATCAGCAGGAGACGACAGTATGGACAATGGGAACACCTTCTTCAAGAGCTGCTCATCGAAGACAAGAGTTCCTACCAGAATTTCCTGCGAGTGGATGAGTCTCTCTTCAACGAAGTATTATGGAGATTTGAACACCGGATCAAGAAACAGTACACTTGATGGAGGGAACCTTTGAAGCCAGGACTTCAGCTAGCTATAACCTTGAGATATCTAGCCATGAGTGACAGCTGCAAAAGTCTCTCCTATTCATTCAGAGTTGCACACAACACAATCTTCCTCATTGTGTATGAGACCTGCGAGGCAATTATAGCAGAGTATATGGAGGAAGTCATCGAGTGCCCAACGACACCAAATGGATGGAAGGTGGCCAAGGGGTCTGCTTAACGATGGAACTTCCATAACACCATCGGCGCCATCAACGGGAAACACAGCCATGCGTGCCCCTGGGAGAAGTGGGTCCTACTACTACAATTACAAGGGGTTCCACTTGATCGTCCTCCTGGCACTGGTCGACAGTGAGTACAAGTTCATCTACGTAGATGTTGGTGCAAATGGGGCAACGAGTGATGCTTGGATGTTCTTAAACACAGACCTGAGGAGCGCCTGGAGGACAGCCGGATAGGACTGCCCCCTCGACATCCACTGCCAGGAGATGACTGCCCCATCCCCTACTTCATTGTTGGAGATGAAGCCTTCAGACTGAAGGATTGGATACAGAAGCCGTACCCTCATCGAGGTTTGACAAGAGAAGAGAGAGTCTACAATTACAGACTCTCCAGGGCAAGACGAGTGGTGGAGAATTCCCTCGGCATCCTTGCCAACAGGTGAGTTGAACAGTATAACAACACAATTAATTACCATATTCATGTTCAAAATTTTGACTTGGTTATACCACTTGATTATGTGCTGAAATACACCAACAACATGTATGCTATTCTAACATGTATGCTATTTCGTGTTCCCCTAGATTCTGTTGCCTCCTGACGACAATGGCCCTCAAGCCCAAAGGTGTAGAGTCGGCAATCCTGGCCTGCTGCTGCCTCCACAATCTGCTGCATCTCCAGAATCCCTCTTTATGCATCCAAGCTGCAAACGTTGAGGACCTGGTGATGCATGAAATCACTGAGGGCCAGTGGAGACAGGGCACCCAGCTGACGTCCTTGGACCACCTGCCAAAGAGCCGAGGCACGACTGGTCCTATTGTGATCAGGGACTACCTCAAGGAATATTACAACTCACCTTGCGGTGTTGTGGAATGGCAGAACAAGATGGTCCAATAAGTAAGTACCATGGTTTTCTTTGTTTTCCTATCACCATAAAAACCTTTCCATGACAATAAAACACCTGTTTAAAGGGGGTAAAAAAATTTATTAAATTTAACCATACATAAATATCTTAAAACTGTAAACTTAATACTACATCATTCATATGGCTCAGGGGTCGATGTGCGAGGTGTATTAAGGTCTGAGTATGGTGGCTACAAACCCAGCAGAGAAAAGCCAAGTGATTCATTTCCCAAGCTGGGAAAATATGAAGTGCCTGGGGTGGGTGGTGGGTGGAGAAGCCTTCCTGGCTGTTGTTGGAGGAGCTGCTGCTGTTGTTGTTGCAAGTGCCAGATCTGGTACTGCAGTTGCTGTACCTGGGACTCTGACGTTGTCGGAGCTGGTGCAGGTGCTGGTGCTGGTGCAGTTGCAGGTGCTAGCGATGGTGCAGGTGCAGGTGTTAGCCCTGGATTTGGAGGATGTGAGGGGCTAAGAGCATGGGGGTGTTGAATGTAATGGCTGGGGTTCTCAAGCATGTCCAGGGCCACTATGCTGACATGCCTTTGGAACTTCTTAAATATCTGTGGTGACATTTCACGACAGAGGGTTGCCAAGTAATTAGTGTACTGAACCACTGCTGCCTTGTGTTCGTTTCCGGGTTGCAGCATCGATGCCACCTGGGTCTGGAGGCTCTCAACTGCTCTTGGAGCTGCAATTGAGAAATGAAGATCATTAGAGATATAATTTGTAAATATATGTTAATAGTGAAATGTAAACTGTGGGTTTTACATAGTGTGACTGTATTAATACTAACAGGTTTTTTTTTACTTTTTATGTAGTGCTGATGTTAAACCATATTGTTCCAAGACCTTGTTTTATAGCAACTTTGTTTGAGAACAAAAGAAACGTAAATAATGAAAGTTCTCACAAATAATGAATTTCTTCATTTAAACTGCAGGTGTCATTAACCCGCCGCGTGCCAGTGCCGCTTTAAAATGGTCTGACATAATTCTGCGGCCAGTGCCAGTGTCGTTTTAAAAAGTTTTAAAATAAAAACCTTCACTGTGACGGCATTTTTCAAGATTCGCAAGTAAAAATTGGCAGGCATGCAAGGTAACTGTTCCTCTACCATCCCCCAGGCTGTCAAGGCCATACACTCACTCGCTCCCCCGCTCATGCTCACTCTACCTATGTGACTCACTCAGTGCTGAACATAGTGAAGGCATTTGTAAATACTTTCATGTAAGTGTAAGCTGTAAATATTTTCTTGTAAGTGTAAGGACTATATAGTGAAGTTAAGTTGTAATTACCTTCTTGTAAGTGCCAAGACTGTACATAATGAAGTCAGGTTGTACCTATCTTCAAGTAAGTGTAAGATAATGCATTCACAGTGAGAAAGACATGCAAATTGTGATAGATGCTGAAGTAATAAGTAATCAGAAAAGTGAACTGAACATTGCTATACCTTCCTAGCATAAATATCTGAGTATACCTTACATAGAAAATGGCTTTCTCTTACGTACGTGGTGAGTGTGAGTGAGCGGCTATGCCTGTACACGAGTATGCAGGACTCAATAAAGCTCATTTCCAAAGATCGGTGACCATTTTCATGGCGAAATTTGTTTCCACATCAAAATCTATCATTTTAACCAAAAAAAATAATGTTGAAAAATGGCTGGCACTAGGGTGACCCATAGGGCTAATAATAGCCGGCATGCGGCAGGTGAAAAGGGTCTGACATAATTCCGCGGCCAGTGCCAGTACCATTTTAAAATGGTTTAAAATAAAAATCTTCACTGTAACCGCATTTTTCAAGATTTGCAGGTAAAAATTGGCACACATGTAAGGTAACTGTTTCTCTACCATCCCCCAGGCTGTCAAGGCCATACACTCACTCGCTCCCCCCTTCATGCTCGCTCTGCCTCACACTGTCAGTGTGCCTCACCCAATGCTGTACATAGTGAAGGCATTTTGTAAATATTTTCATGTAAGTATAAGTTGTAAATATTTTCTTGTAAGTGTAAGGACTATATAGTGAAGTCAAGTTGTAAATCCCTTCTTGTAAGTGCCAGGACTGTACATAATGAAGTCAGGTTGTACCTATCTTCAAGTAAGTGTAAGATAATACATTCACAGTGAGAAAGACACGCAAATTGTGATAGATGCTGAAGTAATAAGTAAGCAGAAAAGTGTACGGATCATTGCTATACCTTCCCAGCATAATTATCTGAATATACCTTGCACAGAAAACGGCTTTCTCTCACGTACGTGGTGAGTGTTAGAGAAAGGCTATACCTGTACGCAAGAATGGAGGACTCAATAAATCTCATTTCCGGGCCTCAGTGAGCATTTTAATGGCGAAATTCGTTGTTTCCACATCAAAATATATCATTTTAGCCAAAAAAAAAAGGTCGAAAAATGGACGGCTCTGGGGTGACCCATAGGGCTAATAATAGCAGGCATGTGGTGGGTTAATAATTTGTTCTTACCCTATTCAGGAGATCATCGGTGGAGATGCTGGTGGAGCCGCTGTTTGGGGAGGTTCTGGGCCTCTTCTTCGAAGGTCCAGTGGACAAACATGGCTGTGGTGGCTGAGACAGCTGGTCAGATGGCTGGAACAGAGGTGACAACTCATCATCCCCATCGAGCACAGCCTCCGCCAGATGGGCTGTGGATGTGGATGGTCCATAGTTCTGTCATGGTGTTGGCAGTGCCGCCCCATTCCTTGTACCTGGGAATCTCTGAGAGAAGAAAATGAATGAGAACTTTGAATTATAAGATAAATAGGTATTAAAATAACACAAGGAAGTTTGTATGATGTACTAAAGTAAGTAAATAAAGAACTGGTATGTTTCATACACTTCATTTAACCTTGATTAAACTTTAAGGATAGCAACTATGTATATTCCCACTAAGAGAAAAATAAAGTTCATGGATAATGACAAGTGAATAACTTAAATAAATTTGTTCACCTTTGATGGGTGGGGCATCTGACAATGTGGGGTCTGAGGAACCCAAAGCTTTGAACAATCCACCTCTTACGCTCAGTCAGTTCATCCAGGTCAACTTGGCCCTGGCCAGAGCGGCTTGCTGTGAGGCGGCCATGCCTGGTCTGCATATTTCCAGCCAGTTCCTCAGCTGACCTACTGAAATAAACAGTGAAAAAATAAACATACTCATAAATTTGTATAAACACAGACAGTTTGCCTGCCTGTTATAATAACACTGACAGTACAAGAAATACTATACTTACCAAGAGATGAAGAGTTTATATTTAAATACTAATATGTAAGTGCACATAACAAGGTGTAGGGGAAATTGCAAATGTGTTTTTACTCATGATAACAATCGAGTTCCTGCGCCTTCTCAGCCAGTAGCCTGTTGCGTTCGTCCACGTCCTTATAGATGTTCAGTTTTTTGTTGTAAAATATCTCATGATGCTTAAGCCACTCCACCAGGTCCTTCTCCTGCTCGTTTGTCAGGTTGAGAGATCCGACCCGCCTTGCTCTCTTCTGCTTCTTCCTCAGCTCTCCCGGCTCCTCATGGTTGGGGCAGGGCACAATATCCTCCGTTTGCTGCTCCTCCATCAGAGAATCAAAGTGCAGAGGAGGGGAGGGCTCATGAGTTATGCCCTCAGTACTGAAGAGTTCCTGGGACTATTGTTGTTCCATGCTGAAGGTGTGGAGGGATGATGTGGAGGAATGGAAGATGTGGGAGACAGCTGACATGATGCATTCCGGCAGGCGGAAGGCAGTGCAGACAGCTGGGGAGGTGTGTTCAGGCAGGCAGCCAAGCACGACTGATGGCAAGCGCAAGACTGTCACACTTTATACGCCCCTCACTCATGGACACACAGTTGCCATGTGTGACCAGTGTTGCCAGATTGCCAACCGCACCAGGTTTCCCACCAAGACTCTTGCCGCACTCTTGGCGTGGTCTGGACTCGGCCCTAGCCCAGTCGTTGTGTGGTCTGCTTGCAGTTGTCATGTGGTCATGAGCCATGAATCTGAGTCATCGACTGGACTGTCAAAATGCATTGCATGGCCGGCTCGGGGTCTGGGCTGAGTCTGGTCGTGGTCGGTGACTCGTTACGCAGTCATAATGGTTTTCTGGTGGTGACTGCACGCTGACACACAACAAACGCATTACGACGCATCCGATTGAGCTAAGACTGCTTCAGGACTGACCTACGACCCTCCCTACTATGACGCAACTGTGACCCGACTTTTGGCAAGTCGTGAGGAGGCCACGATTTTTTTATGTGCGTGTTAAAAAATTCGTGAGGCTCAAGGAGTTGTCCCAGCGGCCCACGACCGCCCTCAAGAGTTCGGACTTTGTCGGTGAATCGAGGGACGATTGATGACAAAAAGCGTTATGACCTTGAGTTGCACCATGGGTTGGGCCTTGAGTTGCGTATGTGTGACAGGGGCTTTAGGCGCAATAATAGATTAATGCAAAAATATGGTGCTAGTCAGGAAGAAGCGCTATGGAAAGAATGGAGAGCAGTACTTTTGTATTTTTCTGACACTAAGCTACGTGAAATAAGCTACAAAAGGACGAAAATCTAAGCCAGGTTAGAGTAAAAGGAGTATAGTTAATATTGGCACTATAATACACACAAACACACCATCACAACACTCTCACCTACACTCCATTCATCACACTCTTCTATTATCAATTCGCACTTGGCAGCATGAGGAGGGTACTATATTTTTGGCACTCATTCACCCTTTTAGGAGAGGGTCTGTTTTTGCAGCAGTTCAAGTCCAACCATTAGTGATTTTTTTTTTTTTTAATGAATAGAAGACACCTGTAATCCTGTGTATGATTATTTATTTTTAAGTTTGCATCATCCCCTCACTTGATAGAGTGCTGCCATCTTCCTCCTTCGCCTTTTGTATTCGCCTTCTTTGACTGCCCTCCTGTCTTCCTATTTCTCCCATTTTTCCTGTCACTTTTTATTCCCCTTCTTTCCTTTTCAGGTGGCTTTACACTGAGTGACAAGCCTGTAGGCCAGGAAACCATTTACAACAATGGGTGGTAACCATATAACCAATCCATATGTGTTCCCTACGTGTCAGCAAGTGGGTTGGCGGAGGGTTAGTGCCCCTCCTGGTAAAACAACTAACTCAAAGATAAACAACCACCCCTTATGGGACTATGGTGTCTGGCTATAGATAGATAGTTTTTCCTTCCTCTGATCATCTCCTGTTATAAAAAGTGAACTTCATGCCAAGAAAGTCTTACAGTAGGGACACTAAACACAGACTGCTCACTGAAATGGCTGGTATATGTTTCACTCATAAATGAAGGTAATGAAATTCTCCCCACCCCATACGATTAAGTACCTGTCATAACATTTGTAAGGTAAAGACTGTTTCATGCACTTCCTTTTCATGTGCATCTCTATACGCACTTCAGACATCCATTACTATTATACATCAGTTCCTTTACGTCCATAATAGACTTACATTGTTCTCTCTCACAATCACTTACGGTTTCAAACACGCCTTTTGGTCTTCCACATTGCCTCCTTCCCTCAGCTTCACTCACGCAGTCTCTACTTTCTCTCAACCTTATTCCTGTCCATTCTCTCCCCGATCATACCATTTAACCTGAGGCATCCCATCGACGTATGGGTATGTTGCAACATTTTGTCACAGCTAGTCCCGTCGACATACTGGTACGTCATGCAATTGCAAGGTTCATAATTTGCACAATATTCAATTTTCGCGCGTGATTTTTCGTATGTATACATGGGACACCTTCCTCTATTCCTCTGCAAGATGGCAGGCAGGGACAATGCCTTACACCGCATAAACTCCACCCCCCCCCCACAAGCCATTGTCTTGGCAATTCACCTGTTACCAGTGCCCTCACCAAGAAAGACATTCAGGGCCAGAGTAATCCCCCAATCGATGACAATGTGGAGGACAAAGTTTACATAGCATTAGAGGAAGAAACAGTCAGAAATGATGATCAGGTAATGTTGCCAAAAAAGGTCAGGTATGTTGATGAGTTAGTGAGTGAAACAATGCTTATAATGTCTATATTACTGTTTGAAAACCAATATACTCTCGTACTACATGTAAATTTGTACCAAATAAATAAATAAATACAGTTTATGAGTGGTGTGGAATAGTTACCCTCCCATAGAACTCGTTTTCTTTGGAGTCATCCTGATAGAAAACCCAGTAAGGTAAGGAGGTACTGTTACCTGTATTGAGTATTTTAAACCTCAGGTGAGCGATTTCTCTATGAATTTTCGATGTTTCTCACCAAAAGTGGAGGTTTTAGCCAAAAAAAAAAAAATCCAAAATAGCTCAGGATTGGGGGGTGTCAGAGGTGTGAAATAGCTCGGGACGTGATGGGTTAAGCGCCCCATTTCCTCACGTTTGATCACCATGTTTTCCTTGTGCCACGTTACTGCTATCAAAATTATTATTATTGTTAGTATTGTATCAGGTGGCTTGCACATGCGGACATGGCCAGGCACCTCTCTTATACACCCTCATATCATGTTTTTCTGGTCCTGATAAGCAACTTCCAGTCCTTCATGTATGTAACAGGTCAACTCTGGAGCTGTCTTCCTCTGTCTATATTTCCTACAGTCAATGACCTCCAGTCTTTTAAATGCAGTGCGTCCAGGCATTTTGAAATAAATCAATCTTGAATCTGGCTCTGTTATTATT
>NC_136987.1:19561549-19739049 GCF_032717465.1 Coenobita brevimanus | reverse complement strand
GATGATGATGATGGTGATGATGATGGTGATGGTGATGATGATGATGATGATGATGATGATGATGATGGTAATGATGATGATGGTGATGATGATGATGATGATGATGATGATGGTGATGATGATGATGATGATGGTGGTGATGATGATGATAATGGTGATGATGATGATGATGAAGGTGATGATGATGATGATGATGATGATGATGATGATGGTGATGATGATGATGGTGATGATGATGATGATGATGATGGTGATGATGGTGATCGTGATGATGATGATGATGATGGTGATGGTGGTGATGATGATGATGATGATGGTGATGATGATGAAGACGATTATGATGAAGATGATGAGTCAAGGCTGTAGTAGGCTAGTATTAAGAGAGAGAGAGAGAGAGAAAGAGAGAGAGAGAGAGTCAATTTCACAATTTTAATAGCCATTTTACGACTCTTTAACTTAATTATATATTCTAGTTACTTTCCTTAAAGGATATGGAATACTGATGATGATGATGATGATGATGATGAAGAAGAAGAAGACGATGAAGAGGAAGACGATGACGATGACGATGAATGATGGATAATGATTGATGGATGTTGATGATGGTGATGATGAAGAAGACGACAATGAAGAAGACGATGATTAATAATTGATAGATGATGATTGATGGATGATGATGATGATGATGATGATGATGATGAAGACAATGACGATAATGATGACTGATGGATGTTGAGGATGGTGATGATGAAGAAGAAGACGACAATGAATAAGACGATGAGTAATAATTGATGGATGATGATTGATGAATGATGATGATGATGAGGAGGAGGAGGAGAAGGAGGACAAGGAGGAAGAGGAGGAGAAGGAGGAGGAGGAGGAGGAGAAGGAGGAGAAGGAAGAAAATGATGATGATGATGATTATGATAAAGAAGATGGTGAAGAAGATGATGAAGATGAGGACAATGACGAAGAATGACGATGATGATGATTGATGACGATGATTGATGGATGTTAATGATGATGATGATAATGATGATGATGATGATGATGATGAGGAGGAGGAGGAGGAGGAGGAGGCGGAGGAGGAGAAGAAGAAGAAGAAAGATGATGATGATGATGGCAATGATGATGATGTTTAAGAAGACGAGGACACAGCTCTCCATCAGCGCTGCACTAACACGGTACATGCAGCCTTGCCTCCATGTTTTTTTTTTTTTTATGCGAGGAAGAAGGAACCAAAGGCCATGAGCCCGCAATAACAGTTCCCTCCAAGAGAAAAACAAAATACAAGAGAGAGCCAAATTCAAGATCCGTTCATTTCGAAATGCCTGGACACATTGCGTTTGAAAGACTGGAGATCATAGGCAGCAGGAAATACAGACAGAGGGAGACAGTTCCAGAGTTGACCTGTTGCATAAATGAAGGACTGGGAGTAACGGTTAACTCTTGCATTAGAGAGTTGGACAGAAAAGGGATGAGAATTTGCTGCTAGACGGGTGCTACGCGCCCGTCGTAGAGGTGGAGGAATGCATGCAGACAGTTCAGAGGAGCAGTGACCATTAAAGTAGCGATAGAAAAGAGATAAAGATGCAACACTGCGGCGAAGAGACAGAGGTAGAAGGGAGTCAGTAAGAGGAGGAGAGTTAATGACACGAAAAGCCTTTGACTCCACCCTATTGAGAAGAGCTGTATATGGGGAGCCTCCCCACACATGAGAGTTGTACTCCACACAGGGGCGGATAAAACCCCTGTATAGAGTCAACAACTGTGCAGGGGTAAAGAAAGAACGGAGTCGGCTTAGCACATCCAATCTCTTGGAAGCAGATTTTACAAGAGATGTAATATGATCTTTCCAAGATAAGTCCCGAGTAAATGAAACCCCAAGCATGTTCAAGGATGATGCAGGATTAAGCTGAATATTATTAAACATTAGTGGGTATACCTGTGGAAGATTTAGACGGGTTGATAAGTGTAAGAACTGAGTCTTAGATGCATTAAAACAACAAGATTATTTGTACCCCAGTCAGAGATACGAGCCAAGTCAGACATTAGGTGTGCCATAGCCTCATCCCTTGTTTGTTGAAGTAACTGCTGAGATGGGCGTTGCGGGAACCGAATGGAAAGGTGAAGGGTGGAGTCATCAGAGTATGAGTGGATAGGGTTAGATGTACAGCTTAGAAGGTTGTTGATGAATAAAAGGAAGAGAGTTGGTGATAGGACAGAGCCCTGAAGAACACCACTATTGATAGATCTAGGAGAAGAACGATGGCCGTCTATAACAGCTGCTATAGAACGACCAGAAAGGAAGCTAGCGATGAAGGCACAGATAGATGGATAGAAACCATAAGAGGACAGTTTGGAAATTAAAGATTTATGCCAGACTCGATCGAAAGCCTTTGGGATGTCAAGTGCAATGGCAAAGCTTTCGCCAAAGTCCCGAAAGGAGGATGACCAGGAGTCTGAAAGGTAGGTGAGAAGATCGCCAGTGAAGCGTCCCTGACGAAACCCGTACTGACGATCAGAAAGAAGGTTGTGATAGGAAAGATGCCTTAAAATTTTTCTAATGAGAATTGACTCGAAAACTTTTGAAATACAGGATGTTAAAGCAATTGGACGATAGTTGGAGGGTTGGGAGTGGTCACCCTTCTTTGGGACTGGCTGAATGAGAGCAAACTTCCAGCAAGAAGGAAAGGTACAAGTTGACAGACAAAGACGAAAGAGGTTGCCTAGGCAGGGTGTAAGCACAGAAGCATAGTTCTTGAGAACAACAGGAGGGATTCCATCAGGCCCATATGCCTTGTTAGTATTGAGGCCAGTGATGGCAGAAAATACATCAGCTGAAGAAATTTTAATGTCAGCCATGAGGAAGTCAGAGGCGGGAAATGATGGAGGAACAGCAGCAGAATCGTCTAAGGTGGAATTGGAGGAGAAAGTCTGTGCGAAGAGATCTGCTTTATCAGTAGAAGAAAGAGCTACAGAACCATCAGAGTAGAAAAGAGGAGGGAAAGATGATGAGGTAAAGTTGTTAGAAAGGTTTTTGGCAAGGTGCCAGAAGGAGCGGGAAGAATTCGAGTTGGAGAGTTGAGAGCATTTAGTACTGATGAAATTGTTTTTAGCAGAGCAAAGAACAGACTTAGCACGATTCCGGGCAGAAACGTAAAGAGGATGTGATTCAGGGGTGGGTTGGGTCCGGTACCTTTTGTAGGCCCTCTCCTTGTTGTGGACAGCATGAGAACAAGCGTGATTATACCAAGGCTTTCTTGCGTTAGTCAAAGGATATGAGAAAGGAATGTATGCTTCCATGCCCGAGAGAATAACCTCCGTAATGCGCCAGGCACACTCAGATGGCTCCTGGCCATGGAAGCAATAATCATTCCAGGGAAAATCAAAGAAGTACTGCCTGAGGGCCTCCCAATCCACGGCTCCAAAATCCCACAGACGAGTTTTCCCTGTAGGGTCCACAGGCCATACTGGAGTGATAGGACAGGTTAAGGTGATAAGGTTGTGATCGGAGAAGCCCAACGGAGAGAAGAGATTAACAGTGTAAGCAGAAGGATTAGTTGTAAGGAAGAGGTCAAGTATGTTGGAGCTCTCTCCAAGGCGGTCTGGGATACGTGTAGGGTGCTGTACAAGCTGCTCTAGGTTATTAAGGATAGAAAAGGTGTAGGCTTGTTCACCAGGTGGTTCAGTGAAAGGAGAGGAGAGCCAAAGGTGGTGGTGAACATTGAAATCTCCTAGAATGGAGATTTCAGAGAAAGGAGAAATGGATAGAATGTGTTCCATCGTAGAAGTAAGATAGTCAAAGAATTTTTGATAGTAGAATTAGGGGATAAGTAAACAGCACAGATATATTTAGTCAGAGAATGACAGGAAAGCCGAAGCCAGAGTGTAGAGAATTCAGAAGAATCGAGTTCAGGAATACGAGAGCAAGATAAGTCGTTGCGTATATATATACAACAGCCAGCTTTGGCTTTGAAATGAGTATAGAAAAAGTAGGAGGATACAGAAAAGGGTTTGCTGTCAGTTGCCTCAGACAGCTGAGTCTCAGTTAGAAAAAGAAGGTGAGGTTTACAGGAGGAGAGGTGGTGCTCAATATCCTCTCAGTACTGCAGGCTTACCGTGTGATGCCATTTGTCCAGATTTCACCTTAAGTATATATTCCTGTCACTTACCTTATCTCAGATCATCTCCTCGCTCAAGTAATCCCTCTTCCATCCAGTAATCCCCCGCCTGAGTCAAAGTAATGCGGGGTTGCCAGTGCTCTGAATATCACCAGGTATAAATGCATGGGTTAACTATGGGATTGTACATATATAGGGAAGGGGAAGGGGAGACCAAGGATGAGATGGAGGGATGGTGTAGTGAGGTATATGAGATAGCAGGGTGTAAGGTTAGGGAAGGAAAGCGAAATGGCAGGGGAGAGGGCGACATGGAGGTGATTTGTTTATGGCCACCCCTCACGGGATTAAGGCGTCTGGCTATAGGGAGATAGATAGACAGATAGATGTAAGTAAATGTCCATGTTCTTTCTCTTTTGGGTGCTATCACAGTCAATTGCTGGGGGATATTTCCATGCCGGCTACAGCGATGGAATGTTGACGTGACAGCAATATACACCACACAACAAAAGACCAGCATCTGTATTCTCGTCGGTAAAGGACGCTCCCTAGCACCTTTTGCTAAGCTATTTATTTCGCTCAGTACACCTTATTGTGGTAGGTAGTTGCGCAGGGGCGTAGCCAAAAAGTTCACAAGAGGGGGCGGGAGGAAAAAGTCTATAGATTTTTGGAATTGGTACGAGGTGAGTGAAGCGAGCCTCTGCAGCTGAAGGGTCGGGGGGGGGGGGCGCTGTCAGACCCTCCAGGAAAATTTGTGAAAATTAAGTACTTTTAGGGACTTTCTGAGACCTATGAAGGTATGTATTGAAATATTTAGATTACAACTGATTATAATGAAAACAACAAAAAATAGAGGGGAAAAAATTATTTTGGCTCCAAAAAGAAGCATTTTTAATAATCCTTATGGAATAAAAGAACAATAATGCATCTCGGAGTCTTATGTGCACTTTCTTCGCCTCGGAGAGCATTATAATTTTACCTAAGTTAACTGGAGTCTGGAAATGTCAAAATTGATCTGACAAAAGGTGATAAGTTAACAAATATATATTATTGTGTTCTAAAGGAAAACAATATAATTTTTACGAGTTCACATATCTCTTGGTATCTCATGACCCAAGGATCGTATAACATGTTAAGAACCACTCCCATAATCCATACATCATCTATACTTATAAATGCGCCATGCATTGGAATTCTACCTACTTGGTTAAACTAAAAGGGTAAGCCTTTAGAATATGCTAAATTACTTAAACTTGTCTGCTCAAGATATTCAGTTGGCATACAAACTGTACTGTAACACACATAACAAACTCCAATCTTTTTTTCTTTTTCCAAATATGAAAACGAAATTATTTTATACTTAATTTATCTCACACAGTTCACAATTATAATCATTCCTTTTCTGCGAGACGCATCTTGTACATTGCTTAAAAACTGCAAAAGAAACCTTGCACATATGATATAGCCCTGGAAGAATAAGCAACATTTCACTATTATTCTTTAAAAGACACTGCATTGAAGTACCTCTCAACTTGAAAAAAAATACAACTGTAAGCAGAGGCGTGGACGCTTTCTGTGCGTGATATACTGTAGAGTGTCTCGCTGACTCACCACGATGCTCTCTCTCTCTCTCTCTCTCTCTCTAAAACCAGGACTGACCATAACCATTGGAATTCATACCTTGTGAATCAAAAAGTACGTAGTAAAGCTTGTGTCATAAATTGTCGCTGTATTTCCGTTTATGATGTACTGGTCATGTCATGTAGAAATGGGTAAAATATGTTTCCAACACGCACACACACACACACATTACTTTATTGACCTAGATCGATGTCACCTGTGTCAGGTAACTCAAACTCAGCATCCCCCATGACCTCTTCATCCTCATCCGAAGATTCATCACCCAACTTATTATCTTATTCATTTGGCACAATTCCTGTATTTTCTCTATAAAGCTGCCTGTTTCTAGCGCTTGAATAAAAGACTGATACATCATTCCAGCAAATACCGGGTATGCTACAAATAATAGTTTAAAAAAATATATATATATATTTACTTTACTTCCGTCTGCCATTAAACGGTTTTAAAGAAAACGTAAGGCAAATTTTAGGATACACTAATATTCATCACACAAGCCTGAAGATGAAGAAACCTGATACCCTAGGTTATTAGTACAGTTATTTACACATGCTGGATATCCGAATGTCAATAACCATAATTATCACTGATATGACAAGAACGTCACCTATATATAATTGCTCACAAAATCTAGATTTCAACCAAAACTATGGAATCAGTTTATTTCCCTTGGTTTAGAAGCATTCCTGATTCAGAAAAATAAGTGTGAGACCAGTGAGATACCTGTTTATTCATCCATGATCGAGAAAAGCAGGAAAAAAAAAAAAAAACTCTAAACTACATGCGCGTGTTGTGCCCAACAGCTGACTGAGCGTGGCCGCCCCTTCATTGGACCAATCAGCCTTCTGATGCTCTTGTCTGAGCGAGGGGGACTAGACGAATTCATCAGGTCTGACACAGAGCGGCCTACATTTACTCTGTCCCATTGAAAGCCAATGGAAACTTATATGACGAAACAGTCCTGTTGGGCAATATGGGGATAACTTTTTGGAAGGGGGAGGGGGTTAGATATAGACCTCACTGTCCGTTCTAGTCACTACTAAAGCACTCTCGAAAACTGCATGAAGTCGTTGGGCAGTAGCAAATATATATGAAAAACGCCCTCGAGGCGAAGTGGTTAAAAAAAAAGGCTGTATCAGGAACAGCTTTCAAAGAAATGCATTTTAAAAATATTGTAGCCACACTCCAGAACCAAATTTGGCAACAAAACGCTGGCTCGTTCACAGTGGGTCTGTCATCGTGGAGGCGGGTTGTTAATACACCAACCCCGATACTGCGCCAGACTACTAGTGGTTGTGTAGGCCTCCAGTGAATACTACCCGAGACTACGGCACACAAACGTTGATTTACAACTCCAGGTAGCTAGTCAGTTTTAGGTGAGGTGGGACAAGTAAGTCCTGCTCAAAGGTCTCACGGTAGGTCGGGAACTGAGCCCGAGATCTTTCGACTGCAATTTCAGTGTACTTATAATTACGGCACCGATTCCCTGAAAAGGTATGGTGGACAACTGAACATTGTTTGCAGAAATCATAGACAGAGAATTATTAAGCTAAGATATACTGCAATGTACAATCTAAGACACAACTCTTTTCCCAGTTCTATCTAAAGAAAATTTACAACTGGCGAAATATAATGAAAACCCCATCTCTACTAACGCGTGTTCAAATGGTTCAAATTTTTCGCTATATATTCGTTAAACTTTGGGAAGATACTTGTGTCTTAGACTGTACATGGAGGGATTCCAAACTGTTATCTATTACTAATTTAGGGAATTGGGAGTTTCTTCATATTCTACGTTTTATTCCTAAGATTAACGCTTTGTAAAAGCACACTTCAGTTTTTTTATTCTCTAAACTTCTATCAGAGTTCTCTCTAAAATCAGGGACCGGGAGGCAAGAGCTACTGTTACAGGTGGTGTTTGAGGCGAAAATTAGCACTTGGCCAAAATTATAAATTTACTTTTATAATTCTCGAATCGATTTAAAAAAAAAAAAAAATCGTTGCTTTCCTGTTGCTGTACTCGCTCTTGACCCTCCAGAGCGAAGGTTGCTGCACTTGGGATTTTGTATGGAAAGAAGTCAACTTACTGTCCTTTGCCTGTTGCATCGTAGTCACAAAGATTGTAGGTACAAACTTTAGCTTCCTTCCTTAGTTGGATCTGAAAATTTTCCATACCGTTGCCACTGGATGACACGCCCCGGAAGGTTAACGTGGTTCCGCATCCTGTAGCTGTGTACCTTGATGATGGATAAAAAATTCCCTTGCTTACAACCGTATTCAATATTATATCTGGCAACGTTAACTTCCAAAGCCATTCTAAATACCGTATCATTTATGCCACTGCTTACGCAGTTGTCACTCACTGAGCAATTCGGTAAAAAAGAGTAAGCTTATCTATTAAACATGATGTTTAGCTTTGGAAGGTAAAATGCCTAAAAAAGTACACAACTAAATGGTTGGAACCATCATTTAGGGAAGAACTGGGACTTATAAAAACTAGTCTGTAACAGCAAACCCCTGCAGTTGATAGACATAATTCAGATTTTATCTTATTTTCTCTTTCTTCTTCTTCTTCGTCCACCACCTTCTCCCCTCTTCTTCTTCTTCCACATACGAAGGTTTAACAGACCATGAGTGTTGTCCTCAGTAACAAGAGTGGTTAAGTCAGAGAGCGGTTTATAGGCGGAGTCAGGACACATGATAAGTGTGGGTTGCATTTAGCCTGATACAATCCCACGGCAGCAGCGGTAATTGAAATGTCATGGACAGAGAGCTAAGGTGTGCGGGAGTGGGTGGGGGAAGTTTAGCGGAAAGAGAGAAGGGCAGAAAGAAACCTACAACGAGACAGGAGGGGAGAGAGAGAGAGAGAGAGAGAGAGAGAGAGGATAGAGGGGAGATGTGATGAGAGACAAAGGAGAACTAGACAAAGGTGATAATGAAGCAAACAAGGAGACAGACAAGAGAGCTAGGATGTGTGTGAGAGAGGGGTTGGAATGAGCACCAAGACAAGTTTATCTTGGAAAATATTGTAGCTTAAACGATTACATGGTCATCATTTTAAAGTTAATATAAAAGTATTTGCAAGCTTGCTCACTCTAACACTTTTCACATGCTCATGTATGGACACTTTATCGTTAGCGATGTGAAGCAAAGTGGTCTGTGGGCAATAGACTTGAAGAGACTGAACTGAGATGGAGTGGTCATACAGAAAGCAAGGATATTAATAGGGCGGAGAAAAGTGTTTGTATGAATGAGTGAAGATGAAGTATGAGGAGACACATTGACCAAGAAGGGGGAGGGCCCTCTTGAGTTATGTCTTGTGGCTACAAGATTATCAATATTGACAGTTGTGCAAAAAACTGCCACTCCACACATCTTCTCTGTCTGCAGCTTGCTTTTCATCGTCGTGGACAACTCTGTCTAATTTGGCTTTCCATATTCTGTTAAAATTTAGTTGTTACCATGGCTAACATGGACCCAAACAACAACCAACAACATTCCTTACGGCCTACGTAAATCTTCTAACCAAAATCTTTTTCAGTCACTGACCTCTAAATGACAAAACTATTTTCAAATCCAGAGGGATAAACCAAGATAACTACTAATGAGTAGGCAAGCATCCTACTCATTTCCCAGTACTTCTTAATTAAAGTATCCCCTGTGACCAGTCTGATATTACATTATTAGTATGTATCACAGCCATTTGAGTGATCTGAGCCAATGTGTATTGACGTAGCGATAACTTAGTCTCTTTTGCCTGGCATATCCTTTATCCTACACCAAGCAAAGGAAAACCTCTTCTTTCTACGTCCATCTGTACAGAACCTCTTTCCCTGAGGCCTAACCAGAAAGCTCCCAAAAGTCATTTAATCACTCACTCTAAATCCTGGCAACTATTTCCAGAAAGCACTTACCTATGGATGCTGTAGATGGACATCATAAAGTAGCGCAGATATAAGCAGGTGGAGAAGATATCCACTTATACAAGTTAATGTCCTCTGAAATCCTTCCCTATTTACCGAAGGGAGGATGGTGGCCTGCAGGGGAAGGGCAACTTCGGGTTTCCTTTCTAGATGAGCCTGAGGCCACAACAGCAAGGACAGTCCTTTTACTATTTTCTTAGTCATGCACCATTACCAAACACACTGGAAGCAATCCTTATCATCTTAGTCTCATCCCTAACTCATATACTTTCCTAATGATCAATTGGTACCATACTGAGAGAGAGAGAGAGAGAGAGAGAGAGAGAGAGAGAGAGAGAGAGAGAGAGAAACAACAATAGAACAAAAGCTTCCACTCACCCACTCACATGTGATCATACAGCAGTGCCCATATCAGAGCCAACCCCCATATCCACACATTGTCCACTGTTGTATAACTTCCCCACAGCCAACACAACTACACAACCAGCAACGACAACAGATCCTGAATATTTGATAGAAATGGCCGATTAAAACTGCACGATTTAATTAGAAGTTTTGCACAACCCACCACAGAGGCAGAGAGGAGAGAGGAAATTCTACGCTGAGATCAAGTACGGATCGCATACATCCAGGCATTGTACACCATCGCCAGTTTGTGAACGCTTATATCCACCAGATGAAAAAAATTACGACAGTCATATGTTTAGTACTTTCTTGTTTATGATCCCTTATATAAATCATATCTGACTTCCGTTCTTTATCCCTAAATTCTATTTTTCTTCCTTTTCACCCTTTTCTAGGAATTAGCTCTGTGAATTCTTGTCCATATTTAGATTCATGTTGTTTACCAAAATGAGTGCATTTCTTCTACTGTCTTTTTTTGTTTCCATATTCCGCTGCATATTCTTCTTTCACACAAACCTTCAGAACCCTGTTCACTCCTCTATTTCCTTTCCTGATTATCCTATATATGGGCACCTTTTCCGCTGTTCCATTCCCGTCTCCAGATCCTACTTGCCACCATCCCTTATTCTTCCCATTGATATATATATATATATATATATATATATATATATATATATATATATATATATATATATATATATATATATATATATATATATATATATATATATATATATATATATATATATATATATATATATATATATATATATATATATATATATATATATATATATTGTAGACTATTAGAATTCTTGCCTACCCTTAATTGCTCACAGGAACTTTCCTCTATATTTATTATCTCTGCACTCCCTTTCCCTACCCGAAACTTTCCTAATTTCCTTCTTTCCCTCCTCGTATCATACCTGTGCTTTTTCTGCTGTCAGTGTCGAAATCACCGCCGTCCCTAAATACTCCATGGTAGTGTTTTTACTTATATACTTCCCCTTTCCATCCTTAAATCCCATTACTCAACTCTCCGCGGTCTCTTACCCTCGTCCCCTCGTCGCACCGCTTCACCAATAATTTCACTGACCTGGTTCGATGTATAAATTGAAATTAAATTTCTGGATATTGCTCTGGATGAAAAATATTGCATAGTTATTGGCTTATATGTCGTCGCCGCCCTATCACAATATCGTATCTGACAGTTCATTTATATGCAACGATTTTTTATTATTTAATGGATATTTACTTCCTTCCTCATTAAACGGATTTGAGAATAGTTTTAGCTGCGCAGTCGTTGGCAATTCTCTTTACAGTGCATTGCTTGGAAATTAGCAGATGCGTGTCCAGCGGCTGGGTGTATGAATGATGCGAATTCATACTGAAAGCGCCAGACCCAGCTAAGCTGACCAAAAGTTTTGCCTTGCCTCACTTTTTTTTTTTTTTTTAATTCTCTAACTAAGATTATTGTTTCCTCCATTGAAAATTTTTAGCATTACGTATTATCATCATCTTTGTGGTTTGAACAGATACTAGTAAAATATTAAAGATAGAGCTACTGACAAAGGAAACAGTAGCTAGTGGATAACAAGACGAATATATACAATGAGAGAAAGTGACAATAACCTATATTAGTTTTGGGTGACAATGGTGCTGTGGAAAGTATGTGGAGGTTCTGTAAGGGTTCCGTTAGGATGGGTTAAAAAAAATATTCTTGCTAAATCCATAGTCAGGAAAAGCCGAGTACTGTTTTGTTGTTGCCGCTACTGGATCACCTGAACGCAAACACGGTGGACTGAAAAGGTGGTAGTGTACTGCCGTCCAAAATCCCCTTTCTGGGTACAGGAAGGAATTGAGGAACTTCAGCGTAACTAGTGCTGTCTGGTTATTCCAGTGCCACCGCGTGAAGGCGTTCATCTCCTACACCCTTCCCATACTGAAGTGGTTATGAAGATCTTTGATACAAATGCATTTCCATAAAATCTCTCCCAAAACCTTAATTCAATTGTTATGTCACCCAACTGGTGTGTAGGACTTACTATGACTGCTGGGCCTCAGGGTGGCTGTGGAGTCTGTGTTCACTGTCAGGCACATGTAAGGTATTTATTAATACTCTTTCATTCTGCCTTCTTATAATTATAGTAAGAAGTCATCTATTCTAAATACATTATTAACCTTTTGACTGCTTCACTGAGGATCTTGTGGCAGAACATTACGATTACTTATTATTCATCAAACAAGTCTATTAAGTTTTGGATGGACCTGATTTACGGCACCTGGCCACGTTAACCCCTTCAGTCTTTTGTTGAGCTTTTTCTCTCCGACAAGGAGAGTATGTTTTCACCCCTGTTTGTTTGTTTGTCTGTTAGCAGGCATACTAAAAAAAAAGAGATTTGGTCCAAATGTGGTGTGTAGATAGCCATGTCCCAGGGGACAATCAGTTAACTTTTGGGACCGATCCGGATCATATTACAGATTCTGGATCCGGAAAACCTTTTTCTTTTTCTTTTTTTTATATAATCCTAATCAATGATGAGAAAACCTAACCCATCATGAACGGTGGTTTGGAAATTACGTTACCCTTTTCAGAGAGATGTGCTCCACTGAGTGCCCCTCTGGGTAATTCATGCAAGCAACGGATTATTTTGTTTAGTTTAGGGAAGACAGCGTGTAGTACGGGGCTAACAATGGGTGTGATCTAACACCCTCAGTTTTTAAAGTCTCTTCTAAGCTAAATATTCATCCGATGCTAGAGGGGAAAAAGTAACAGAACTGATGGGGTAAAGGTTATCACTGGCAGACAATTTCCCATCAATTTATTGTGGATTTACCTTTTCTCTGTTATCATTTGCTTAAGCTTAGGCAGACGTCTCTTGTAACGAAAGGTTTAGATGACATTTTTTTTTTTTTTTTTCGCTCTCAAAACAAGAGGAAGGTGGTGGTCAAATGGTTGCAGAAGTAAGCTGGTGTATGAATCAATGCGATTTAGAGCTCAGGCAAGTGCGGGAATGTGTAGTATATATGGGGGCTGCTGGGCCTTAGGAAACGGGCTATCAAGTCCGTGTCCAAAGCCGAATAGAATTAAAACAGGCCTTCCTTAGGTGAATACCGTTTTGGTGCAAGAATAAAAAACAAATAACGTCGTCTTGATGAACTGATTAACAGGAAAAATAAATCAACAAATAAGACAACTCAAAATGAGGAATAAATGTATATGTACTCCATCTTCTTGTATATATTTCATAAACCTTTAATTCTTTACTTAAGTAATAACCTTTCACATGAAAAGACCTATAATGAAGTCAGTAAATCTTATCGACATATAAAACTCCTCCCTAAAAATGTTTTCAGTTAACAGAATGGAAAAGCTCGAATTAATTATCAGAGCAAACAATGCCTGAGAGTATATCTATTTGCTTTACGACGTCAGAATCAATTTTTGCAATCACGAAATTGAAGGCTTGGTTTCCATCTGGCGAACGAGTAAGTCAGTGACATGATGATGGGACACGGCGTTCGAAAGATCAACATTCATTGCTCTTGTCATCTTGTTGTACAGGATGATATATGGTTATCTTAATTTTTTTTCTTGGAAATATGTGTTTTTGCAACCGCTGCTCGTCTTTCTCTATTATCTGAGTAGAATTGTTCCACAATATATACATACAACACATTTCCTTCATATTTTTATCTTAGCTGATATATGTCAACGGAAACACACTTGCTTTCCTAGACATCCTTTTTTTATTAGGCCTATGCATTTTTGTGCTTTGCTCGTACCAAAATTATTGTATTGATTGAGATGGTGCTGGGGCGTTGTGCTTATGGGATCAGCCGTCAAAGACTAAGTCGCCTTCTGCTACACGATGATGCCTGTCTGAACTGTCCCTCAGTGGATAACTCACTTTTACTCCCACCAGGCACACTGTCTCGACAATTAAAATACTGTTTCTTCATAATATATCACTGGAATCTACATAAAAACTGATACATTTTCATAATGATGAATATTGAGGCAATGAATAATGAATTTTGAAATCTAGCACTGCGATGAATGGAACCGTATAACATTTCTCTTTAGAATACTGTTTACGAAATATATAACTCTTCGACAACGGGTTTAGGAAAAATATTGACTGCTACTGTATATATGAAACTCCGTTATTTATAACCAACAATACCATCTTCTTTTGTAGTTTATTCTCGTCACTACCACGAGAAGTTATTGTTCAGCAGAGTATACGGGTGGCTCTGTTTGTAATATCTCAAAGATCATGTAGCCTTGTAAAATTGTCATGATATATCGTTATAAAATTTCCCTGTGTCTTTTGGCGGAAATTCTGGTACCAGTCAGACTGTTGGATGAAGTTTGTTTCCCGGCTAGTACCTGTTTACACAACAGATCGTGCTCAAGGGGAAGATTAAGTGTTAGCCTAGACTGATTGTCTGTCTCATTGATCATGTGCAGTCAACAGACAAATTCCAAGTGTTCTTAAATCCTAAGAATAATTCACTTTACTTCCCCTATGAAACTGTCTTTTAATATTTCTCCATAATATTTATCTTTGGCATCTACTCAATGGTGATATGTTGTAAATTGATTATCTTCATAAATATAAACTCCTTTATGCACAGTTAACCTGAATTTCTCATTAACATTAACTTGTAGTTATTTACCATGATTTCAGCTTATAATTGTGTTTCGACAGTCAGTGCTCGAAAAAAAGGTAGGTGACAGTTCCACAATAAAACAATGGATATCTACAGTAGGTCAGAAAAATTTTGGAAGTCCTAACACAGCGGTACAATAAAGCTTCCTTTCTTGCTGTAAAGTATCCTAGTCCAGGTGCTTCCTCTGCGATAGGTGCACTTCCTCTTCCCTGCCCGTGCCGGGGAAGGAAATGGTATGTGAGGAAAACCTTCATCTTTACTATACGTGGTTTTCTTTCAATAGTAGGGCAATGTGTATCTGGCAACGTCATTTTTGGCACTTACTAAGGGTGCATTGTAAGACCTTTTGAGGTGCTACTTGTCATAACTCTCTCTCTCTCTCCCTCTCTCTCTTTTTCTCTCTCTCATTTCCAGTACACTTTTTACCAAACATATTTCCATGAAGAAGTTTTTTTAAAAAGTGGCATTAGATAAGTAGCCAGAAATGATCATTCATTCAACCATTCGAACTGGTTTAAATATCACATATCCAGGGAAAGGACGTTGTGGAAGAAAATATGTAATTCAGAAATCAGATATAAAGGACACATTCGTCACTGAACCGAGAGAAATATATATATAAAAGGAAAAAACAGACCATTTAGGCATTCGAACTCCCTTAACTGTCCCATATCGAGGCACAAGACGCCATGGAAGAGAAATCCGCCTACAGGTCACAGAGGCAACTGTAAACTTAGGCTATCCCAGACCTAGTTCAAATCAACGTAGGCGTCCTATGTGTTATCACCAGTCTTTTGCCGTTGCTGTCTCACATCTTCAGCTCGATGGCGTCCTTTCTTTCATTTTTGCTGTCTTTAGATGATTTTATCCAGCTGAAGATAGACTCTTCGAACGGAAGGAGTTGAATACAACCTCCTTTCGTTATTTAATAAGAAAAGTCTCCTTAAAAGTGAATAAAAACGTCTGGGATTGCAACACTAAACTATAAAAAAAAATGTAATAAAAATGGTTAGCCCTATTGCTGCGGTGAATTTCCTTGACCTCTATAAACTCATGCATCTAAACTGGGGAATTTGGTGTTCTTCATTCTCACCTGAGATGAGTTTCTATATGGCAAGTAATATTGTAAGTCGTAAGATTAAATAATACACAACATTGTTTACTTTCCGCCATAAAGTTACTCGTGACAGTTTTAAACATTTTTTTTATTGAAAAGCAAAGTAGGTAATTTGCAATCACTTGGACACGAGATGCAGGAGACAGTGATGGGTAAATGTCACACCAATTCACGATGATGACGTGTGTAATAATTTTGCTGTAGCTAGCGTCAAACTATAATATTAACCTTACTAATGACCTCTTACACTGAATGGATTAATGAAGACTATACATAACCTCGCTAAATCGAAATATTTGGCCTAAGCAAGAAAATGTCGTCTGAAGATAAGAATACTATATGAGACATCGCTATGACAACGTGAACTCCTGGACTAAGCTTGAAGACTATTATTCCTGTTATCTCCAGTCGATTTTATTTTGTTTAAGCGATGTTCTTCACGCATTCCCTGAGAGAGACTGCAGGAGGCAGGTGGGCAAGACACAAGTTTGTATTCTCGTAGTTCAGGAGAGTTTATATCAACTCTTCGTTAACGATATAGTTTGCATTTAACACGTTATTTTTCTCCCCTGATATCTATATCTTTTTTATATTTTAAAGATAACACATATCATAACGAAATGCACTAAGGAATCAGATACAGGAATAAACTGATAGGGAAGAGGTGCCAGAAAACCTCTCTAACCAACAAGAAAGTGCAGCTTACAGTCTCCCTAACCAACGAGATATGTGCAGCTTACAGTCTCCCTAACAAACGAGTTATGTGCAGCATACAGCCTACCTAACAAACGAGAATGTGCAGCCTACAGCCTCGCTAACAAACGAGATATGTGCAGCTTACAGCCTCCCTAACAAACTAGAATGTGCAGCTTACAGCCTCCCTAACAAACGAGAATGTATAGCTTACAGCCTCCCTTAGCAACGAGATAAGTGCAGCTTACAGCCTCCCTAACAAACGAGATATGTGCAGCTTACAGCCTCCCTAACAAACGAGAATGTGCAGCTTACAGCCTTCCCAACGAGAATGTGCAGCTTACAGCCTCCCTAACAAACGAGAATGTGCAGCTTACAGCCTCCCTAACAAACGAGAATGTGCAGCTTACAGCCTCCATAACAAACGAGAATGTGCAGCTTACAGCCTCCATAACAAACGAGAATGTGCAGCTTACAGCCTCCCTTAGCAACGAGATATGTGCAGCTTACAGCTCCCTAACCAGCAAGATATGTGCAGCTTACAGCCTCCCTAACCAACAAGATATGTGCAGTTTACAGCACAGAAACTGTAATCTGCACATGTCTCCCTCCAGCATAAATAGCCAGGTGGTCAGGTGGGGTAACAGACTTCCTACTGACGGAAATAAGCGAGGTCATTCACCACTACTCATACGTCAACAGTGAGAAGCCAGGCAGTAATGATAAGTCAGGGAAGCGGCTCACGATAGGAACTCACTAGGATGGCTTTCAGATGAATAAACTACACACCGCTACACCGCCTCGTATGTTAATCTGTTGAGTTCGAGGTTGTAATGTATATTTTACTCTGGTTATCATCAATAGACTCTATACTGCAAAGAAGAAGTACTTTGAACTGGTGAGGCTAGACATTACCTTTACTGACTCTTCAGCACAATAGGACTTTCCAGAGCTGAATGTAATAGCCTGTAGGCAACAAAAATAACAACAAATAAGATACAATTGTAGTGAAACGGGTTAAGAAGCAACTGTGTGTGTGTGTGTGTGTGTGTGTGTGTGTGTGTGTGTGTGTGCCTGCTTTGGACATCAGTATAACATTATACACAGCCAAACCAACAATAAGACATAGGGAAATTGAACCTTTCGATGAACAAGGGCTACATAGTTTTGTTCACTTGATCGCACGTTATTGCATACACAGATCGGTCCATGAGAGTAATGGACCAATGGACATGACGATAACACAACGACCAAATGACATTTTTCTGTTAATCATGATTTTGCATTTGCAGTTACAGCTACCAAAATCTGCCCGCTCATGAAGCGATGGGTGGGGTGGGTTTGTCGTTGGGCCAGTGGGTGGACAGGCTGGGTGAGAGGAGTGGGCGTGGTGGGTTATATGGGTATGGTGGATGGTCTGGGTGGGTGGAGGTGGGGGTGGGTACTGGGGGTACGTGGGTGGGTAGAGTGGGCTGGGTAGGTGAGTTAGTGTGTAGCGTAGGTGAATGGATGGACATGGTTCGGTGGATTGGTGGGTCCACTTTGTACATGGGGAGCCTTGAAGTGAGGCTTCCCAGAGTGTAAAACGGGATACGGGCTTCTATTGTTAGTGTTAACACAGGAAAGTACTGGCCAGGCCGTTGAGCTGACGTCATGGAGCGATAAGTTATAAATCATCCTTTATTTTTAAGAGTTCATATGTAAAGTCTTGTTGCAGCGGGGTTTGCTAATCGCGACGGGAAGTTATGTTTTGATGTGTGTGTGTGTGTGTGTGTGTGTGTGTGTGTGTGTGTGTGTGTGTGTGTGTGTGTGTGTGTGTGTGTTTGTGTGCGCAAATTTGTTAACAAATTAATCAGTTTATATTTTATTATAAGCAAACCTGTTGGAGGAGTTGAGAGATATCAGTTGAATAAAACTGGTGATTCTGGGAATATCATGTCGAAAGAGAAGATCACAGGACTTGGTTAAACACTGCAGTAGCAAAACCAGCGAAGAGCGCTTTGTGAGCGTGTTACGAGCGGGTAGCATTTGTACATACGCCTATCATCATATTTTCATCTTGGTGTAAACTTTGACGTAATATCCAATATTTAATTGTTAGAATTCATGCACAAAAACGTAGTGTTGCAACAGGAAATCTTTTTTAATTCGATTTCATAGTGAAGCATGTCAGCTGGAGCCCTTGATACATTCCCAAGGAAAGCTGGTATTCCAAGGGGTTCCTTTGGTCTCATGAGTAAATATTATAGCTAAAAACAAAATTAATTGAATGCATATTACTTCCAGCAGAAAGAGTCTCTTATCTACCTCACATAGTAGAAGAGTTATTAGCCACATAAAACCATCGCGGTCGGGCAGTGTCGTGTCGGGCCTGGCCGGGTCGTGTTGGGCAGCTCATTTCTCTGCTGAACGTTGAGTAAACATCGCTTCTCTACACTTGCTTGCATCACTCTCTGCGCTCTCTCGCTCGTAATCAATCAAAAATTTCTATCCGTTTAAGATAAGTTTTTGGGAAGGGTCGAAGATAAGACAAGTATGTAGTAATTCAGTTTTGAGAACAATCAGTTAAAGGTCAAGGCCACAGGGCATTATTAAAGTCTGTGTGTGTGGGCGTTTACAAAGTAACTTAAGCAGTTCTGATCTGATATCCATTAACTTGATGGAAGAATTGCGGGTCAGCTAACGAGTAATCCTGTTGTTTTTCAGTACAAGAGGTCAATAGGTAGGGTTGATGGGCTCTGTCACCTAAAATGGATTTTGTTCGAGTTAAAAGAACATTATGGAAGGGTCGAACATAAAGTAAAAACAAAGTATTTCTATTTTCAAAACTGTTAAAGGTCAAGGTCACAGGGCAAGAGCAAATTGTGTGTGTGTGTGTGTGTGTGTGTGTGTGTGTGTGTGTGTGTGTGTGTGTGTGTGTGTGTGTGTGTGTGTGAAAAATAAAATAACTAAAACAGTTTTGATCTGATTTGAATCAAATTTATTGGATGAGTTGAGAGTCACCCAAGACGTTGGCCTATACTTATTCAAAACATTATGCCAGAGCTCATGATGACATGGCTAAGTAAACTTGTTGTTTTCAGCTGATCTGAACTAATCTTTCTGGAAGGGTGCTGGTTTAAACATGAACGAAGAATCAAATGTTTAGGAACAGGGTACGATAAAAAGGCAAGACCTCTGGGAAAAACCAACTCAGAAGTTTTGATCTCATCACAGTTTTGGTGAAAAGTTAAGTGTTTGGCAAGAATGAAATAATTCAACTAAGAAAGTGTTCTGTCGAATGCCAAGCGCACAGGGCAAAGTCAAACATGCGGCCCTTATACCAGCTTCTGAGTGAAGGGGTGCACTCTCTGAGAGCTCCTTGTTTTAGTTTTATACCTTAGCTCGCGAAATGAGGGCGGGTGTTATATTCTGGTTGATGTGTCTGCCCTGTTGTTCAGTGTGTGTGTGTGTGTGTGTGTGTGTGTGTGTGTGTGTGTGTGTGTGTGTGTGTGTCCTTACTCAGCTATAAACTGTGTGTGTGTGTGTGTGTGTGTGTGTGTGTGTCCTTACTCAGCTATAAACTGTGTGTGTGTGTGTGTGTGTCCTTACTCAGCTATAAACTGTGTGTGTGTGTGTGTGTGTGTGTGTGTGTGTGTGTGTGTGTGTGTGTGTCATTACTCAGCTATAAACTGTGTGTGTGTGTGTGTGTGTGTGTGTGTGTGTGTGTGTGTGTGTGTGTGTGTGTGTGTGTGTGTGTGTGTCCTTACTCAGCTATAAACCAACTTCACGAATTGATTGATTGTCAGTCAGAGAGAAAACCTTTTTCTGATAATAATGGGTCAGAGGTCGAAGTCAGCGGGGTTGAGACAATATTGGACCTCACAGTGTGTGTGAGAGCTTCCTTGAAGATTACAGTCCAGGCCTTGTGGGACGAATGTTAGAAAAACGAAATTTTTTAGTGGTAGGTCTTCCCCTGGGGCAGGTTTCAGTTAGGATGTGGCTCCTCAGGGCCACCTGCGTCCCGGTTGTCCTACTTAAAGCCGTAAGGCACGGCCAGCTTTTTACCCAGGTGCACGGACTTTTCCACAGTGGTGGAGGTTCACTCACGCCAGGTTACTAGGATGTGCCTAACCCCTCCCCCCCCCCGTTGGTCTGAGACTATGTAGGGCGAAAGTTTTTAACCAAAGAACATGAAATGTTGTATACTGGTAGACCACCCTTTAAGAAGGGTATAATCGCCTAGGATCGCCCCTCACGGGGGAGGGGGAAGCCTCTGTGGGCTCTGGCAGAGCTATTATGCACAAGCACAACCATAATTATCTCGGAACACAAAATTCTACATATTGGTAGGTGGTTGTCACGCCCATATTTTAGGCAGTGTGTGACCCCTGATGACCACCCTTAACGAGCAGGGAGGGGGGGGGGGATACAGCTACCACTTGTGGCAATGTCATTGTTTTTTACCTAAGAACATGAACTTTTACACAATAGTGATCATTTCTAAGACAAATGATTTAGGCAGGGTGAAATCCCCTATGGACACCTCACGGGCCATGAGGGGTTCGACTTCTGAGAGTCCTGGTCAAAGCCGTTATGTACGTTCTGTAAAGTGAAATATTCTGACGTTAGCAATAATAAGGCGAGAATGACGTTATCAGCCTGAAATGGGAGCATTCATCCAACCTCATGAGATATAGTTTATTTCTTTATTGCTGCCATCAGACGGTGCAGGATAGGGACGCCTTCATGTGGTGGTACTAATATAACCATGTGGCTCCTCTACACGGTTATACAAGCTTCCCTGAGCTCCCTCTCTGATCTACGAAAGGAGGATGGGGGACCGCAGGGAGAAGACAACTTCAGCCTGTAGTCCACCTGGTTCACATTCAGATGAACTTGGGGCTACAGCTATTACATGTCCCACTTGGAAAGATGTCGAGTAGTGAAGATTTTGCACTAAGAAGAAGGTAATAGTGTGAGTGCAGAAAAAGAAAAAAAAAATTCTCAAACTGAAGCGGCTTAAAGTTGTATTGTGAGTGGTTTTTGAGGCTTCGTAACAACCTTTCCTAAGCGACGTATTGTAATTATTACACCTTAATCTTCTCTTTTGCGTTATGTATGTATAGAAAACACTTCATCTGTTTGCTTAATTTACCCTGGCAGATCCACCGTCTGCCATGCATCTTACTGCTACTGTCAACTGTGCCATGGTTCCATTAACGATAGCTGAGGACTTGTGCAGTGCTGCAGTGTGCAGCTGTTATTACATTGCTTACTTCGTATGGTACACGAAACGTACGACAGTATATAATGCATTAACCTATGATGTGAAATAAAGTATCATATCTCACAGTAACACAGCTGCAACAGAATTTCACAGTAATACATCAAACAACATTAGATGTTAATGTTTATGTTGACAAATATACATATCACAGTTCTGTCTCCTCCATACACATTAATACGCAAAGCCTCTGTTAACCAAAAGCAAGCTTCTCCAACCCTAACTATCTAACATAATCTAAGTTCAGCTAATCTACTATTTTTATCTAACAGAACCTAACCTAACCTAACCTAAACCTAACACGATTAAAAAAAAAAAAAAAAAGTCCATTCGACTAGTTTTTCAAATTTGTCTCTCCCCATTCCCCCTTTCCCTGTCCCAGGCTCAGCCAGACTCAAGTTGGCAGCATCAAGACGGTGATAATTACTGGCTCGTTAAACTCCTGTTGGCCCAATCAGGGAACTCATTCACCGCGTTAATTGTTCGATGTAATAATTTTTCCTGACAACTGCAGGTTTTGGCTGGATCAGGATGAAGTGAATGATTAGGATGAGGTTTAACTCTTTTGAATATATGAACCTTACGGTAGCATGAAAGAAGCATAAACGGAAATCGTCGTATTTAGCATGTTCGTTGTTCACCATGATAATTCCATATGCCGACGGTGGACCCTGTTTGGATGAGAATGAAATGAAAGATTGAAAAAAAAAAAAAAAAAGAATTCAATCAGTACGAAAAAGTCTTATCATTTGCATCTCGAAACACCTGTTATGAGTGTGTGGAGGACGTTTACTTTCTTGGTGATCTCAAAGAAAAAAATATATAATCTTTTAGTCAAGCCTTCACCACGTCCATACCATTGTACGTACTTACCAAACCAATATTAGCAGATTATCTACCGTCGCTCTGTTTCACAAATGAGCATCGTCCCAGCCACCCCTATATGCCCAGTCATAAATTCTTTCTTATTCCCTACATAAACTTTATCAGAAATCAACCCACCTCCAATGCTGCACCTCATACAAGTACATATCCGGTGTTTATAGGGTGTAATCAGCCTTCCCTGTCCCACGAATCAGCACAATACTAGCCCATCCTATCCACTCCTCTACCTTCATCCCACACACTTATTGCACTTACACAACCCTCAAATTCTTAGTAACTACTTGTACACGATACCTTTCTTCACTTATACTTGTAAATTAACTGCGTGGCCATAATGAATATCAAGAAACTGTGCATCACAAAGAAATTTTCTTTCCCTCACCGTCTCTCCATCCGTTTTTGTCCAGCTCTATGCTGCCCTTACTGTTAGTCACGTTTTCTTTGTTTCTTGCATTCTCTCTTTCTTGTTTAATTGTAGAAGGCACTTGTACCCTTTAGAATTAACTGATTCCGACCAAACCTGGACACAATGACCAGCCTAAGATCTAGTTGTGTCTGCAAGGTTTGGTTGCAAAGCAACAACTCGTCAAGAAAAATGCCAACCCCCCCCCTTTTTTGTACCATTCACGTTTTGAGCTGCAGAAGCATTACTAATAGGCATAGAAAGCTTTGACTTTTATAGGCGTAATCCATTTTCCCCCCTCTTCTTTAGTTTTCGAGTGGCAACCCTGTGAAGATTGACCTCAGCATCCCTAGCAGTCGTGTTTGATTGTTGCAGGCACTTCTGCCCTTTCAGAATTAACTGATTCCCACTAAACCTGGACACAATGACCAGCCTATGACCTAGTTGTGTCCGCAAGGTTATGGTTGCTTGGCAACAACTCGTTGCCTAGCAATGGCCCCCTTAGCCTCTTCGTGGCCGTGGGTCCGGCAATTGTCGGGACCCAGTGGCCAGCAACTGCACTATTTTTTTTCAGATTTGGAAAATCGATTCTTTTTTCCTCGCCAAATTGAAGAGAAACGTTTGGCGCACCTGGCAGTGCAATTTTCAGCTTCCTAAACGCATCCCGTGCTTCGCAAGGAAGCGCGAAAAAAAATCGCAAAACGACTGCGATCACACCGTTAAGATCATCACAATAAGAAATAGCAACATTTTCACCCCAAAAAAAATTTCTATAATGCTGAAATGGTTTGAAATGACTAGTTATGCGTATTACGAACAAAATAAGTACATAATATGGAAGTTCTCGTTTTTTAAAAATGTGTTTTTCACATTTTTTTTATGTTTATTGTTTATACAAGTATCGAGTTATATATGTTGTCTGGGTGGTACGTTAGCATCCAAAGTGAGACGAGAGACGGTATTTTTAGATTCTGACCAGACAAGGGTCCTCCTTTGTGTGCACAGGCTGAACAACGGTGGCTAAGTTTCATAGGCCTATTCAGGGCTGGCCATCATCGCCTAGAGGCTTGTCTCTTTCTTCTTCACCCACCTCTTATTCACTCAACTCATTTGTCTTTCTAAATTCCTCCCTTCCATCCCCTGCAAATGCTAAACCCCAATTAAACATCTTGTTTTCACTTTCAAATGCAAAATATTAGGTACAACGAGATTTAACCTCTTTTGGAACTTTCAAATCCAATGTATTCTTTCCCTTCCTTCTTCTTCTTCTTCTTCTTCTTCTTCTCTCTCTCTCTCTCTCTCTCTCTCTCTCTCTCTCTCTCTCTCTCTCTCTCTCACTCATTCATTTTCTTTAATCTCTCCTTTAGCGTCTCATATTTTCTTGTATGTTGGTAAATTAATACAGTTCATAATCCCGTGTACAGTCATTTTTTTTTCTGCCAGTTCTAAGGAGGGAATGATGGGCGAAGGAAAGTCTTCCTCTTTCCTCTCCTATTCTTCTTTGCACTAGTTAAACTCGTAGAATATTTTTTAACATTCATGGTTAAGTAAGTAACGTATTTTAAATAAATATTCATAGTTAAACTTGTAGCGTAATTTTTATTATATCCACTGGATAAACTTGGGAAGTAACTTTTCATCAGTGAAATAAAACAACCATTGGCCAATACGCCTCATGTTCTCTGAACTTCTTTGGTCTTTTTCTTCTTCCCTGTTTCAGTCCCCTCCTCTTCCATTCATTCTTTTCCATCCACCTCCTCCTTCTCATCCTGTACCTTCTTTCTCAAGAAATTGAATAAAATCTCCGGAAATTGATTGATCTCATGTCTCAGTACTTTAAATACTGTTGATAATTGCTCGTGAGTTTTTCTTCATCTAAACTGATGTCTGTGCTCAGATCACCCTAAACGTCATAATCTGAAATACACTCTCAAGTTTTTTTTTTTACCTCATTCCAGGCGGCTTATAGTATACTATATTATTTACTCTGGAGCAGCTTAGTGAAGATGTGCTCTCCCAGTGTAAAAAGGGAAGATAGTGCAGGTGTTATACTTCCATTGTTATTGCTTTTACTGTTTTCCATAAGTCAGACAACATGCCATATACTTCTACACCGCACTGTATAAAAGTCCTCAGTCTCAGTAAAAGAGGTGGAGAGGCTGTGGTGAAGTGGGCTGACAAATTTCTTCTATTCGAAATGACGCGAGTACAATCTCTGAGTCTGGGGCAGAGAACGCTCTAAGGATTTGATAGTCGTTACGACAGACGTACTGAACTTCTACAAGACCCGTCGATGCGTCATACAAAAATTTCGTTGATCGCTCTAGGAAATGAGCGGTGGCAGTCTACAACAGCAGCAATAGAACGACCAGAAAGGAAGCTAAAGATGAAGACATAGACTGAAGGACAAAAACCCTAAGACGGCAGTTTGGTAATGAAAGATTTATACCAGACTCGATCGAAAGCCTTGGAGATGTCAAGTGCAAAGGAAAACTTTCGCCAAAGTGCCGAAAGGAGGACGACCAGGAGTCTGAAAGGTAGTTGAGAATATCGCCTACCTTTCAGACTCCTGGTCATCATCCTTTCGGGACTTTAGCGAAAGCTTTGCCTTTGCACTTGACATCTCAGTGATTAAGGATTGCATAGAGGAAAAAGAAAAAAGATAGGAAGAGAAACTAATTACACCATGAAATAAGAGGAATATAATTGAGAAAAAGGAAAGAGAAAGAAACGAAAAGAAATATGAACTGAGGAAAATAAGAAGGCGAAACTATTAAGGGTCGAATTCCGGACCCCTGTAGCCGAGTCCCAGGCCGCTCCAGCTTACTTCACCTCACCTCCTACCTCTCGTGTAGCCTATAATGATGCAATGTATTTATGACTTGATCTAAAGGAACTAATGATGATGGTGGTGATGATGATAATGATGGTGAGGGAGATGTCTGTTAGTTTATGGGCTAACCTTTACCTACTTCATGTCACTGGCCATCAATAAATATACCAATAACTAAGGTTGTACTTATGAACTGTGGTGGGCAGCGGTCATCACGGGTAGTATCATCAATATGATATAAATTCCGCCACTGCCACTATGTTGAGTCCATGTGGCAAGCTATCACATTAATCATTTGCAATAATAGGAAAGAGAGGGAAAACAAGAAAGGAGACAGAAAAGGCGTTTGCAAGCATGGAGAAAAGAATGAATGATATTCAGACAAAAAAGACAAAGAAATGAGATAGAATGTAAGAATTGAAGACTATAGAGAAAGTAAAATAAAGAGCAGGAAGGCATGGAAAGATGCGTGGCGGTTTGAACTCAATACAGCTGTAGCAGAGTGCCGGGCCGCTCCACCCTACTTCATCTCACATCCTACCTCTTTTGCAGATTATAATGATACATTACTGTATAGTTATGGATTTGATTTAAAGTAGGTGAGCGTAAGCGGGTGGTGGTGGTCATAGTTATGATGATGATGATGATGATGATGATGTCTGTTACTTTTGTAAAAAAATAATTAAAACTGTACTAATGATGACGATAATGACGGTGGTGTTCCTGGTGATGGCAGTGGAGGTGATGGTGGTGATACTGGTAATGGTAATTAAGATGATGATGATGATGATGATGATAATGAAGAATCGATCAGAAAAGTACGGCACATGAGGAGTACGATGATATGTGAAATGCTTAATACAAGCTGTAAAGTTGCCAGACCATTGCTGTGTTATCATCTAAATATACAGTACATACAATAACAACACCGACCAGACAACGTCAAAAGCCAGCGATATATGGCATCCTTATGTAAGCAGGTTACCAACGTGGCCAAAAATCATCCAGCATTTTCCAACAGCCGATGTCCGTGATGTCAAAGTGTTTGACGCCAAGTGTGCACCGATACTTTGTGGATCCAGTGTACAGTAGGTTAGTAGTGAGGATAAATACACCCCTTCAACTACCCTCCTGCCTCTCTGATACCTGCTGACACGCTAACAGCAGGAGGACAATTAATAAGAAGGAAACGGAGAAAAAGACTGTGAAAAAGGTAAAACTAATGTTGGGAAATAATATGCAAAGAGTAGAAAACAATGACAGAACTGACAAACAACTGACGAAGAATGGGAGAAAGAAGAAAATTTATAAGGACGAATTTAAAAAGAACATAGACAGGAGAAAGGAATAAGTAGAAAAGGAGTAAGAAAGAAGGAAAGAGAAAACAGATGCAAGAAGGAAGCTTAAGAAACAAAAGGAGCATAAATGTAACAGGAAAGAGAGAGAGAGAGAGAGAGAGAGAGAGAGAGAGAGAGAGAGAGAGAGAGAGAGAGAGAGAGAGAGAGAGAAATGACATGAGAAATAAACATATTAAGGAGCCCCGACATAAATGGAAAGGGTGGAACTCCAGACACCTTTGTCAGAATCTCGGGTAGGCTCACCTTACTCCACCTTGGCTCCTACTTCCCCTGTAGTTTGTTGCTGTAATACAGAGACGAAAGAAAGGAGAGAGAAACAAAAGGCAGGAGGGACAAAATGAGACAAGGAAAAAAATAAGGAGCAGTGGGAATAAAAAGATGAGATAGGAAAAGAAAGACAGAAAGGAGAAAAATAAGAGAAAGAGGGAAGAAAATATGAGGGAAGGGGTAAGTATTAGGGAGACTGAGAAAGAAAAAGGGAAAGGACCAAGGTAAAACAAAATATGAAATAATGGAGGTGGAGCAAAAAGAAAATTGAGAAAAAAATTATGAAAAGTGAAAAGAATTAAACCATATGTGAAAAAATAGTAGAGAAAAGACGGAAAAGGGGAGGGAAGAAAATGAATGAGCTGTAAATGGTAAAGATGTTAACTTTATAAACCTGTAATAGAGTCCCAGGCTGCTCTACCTTACTTCATCTACCTGTCACGAGTCGGCTAGTGACATTGGCTTTTGTGGGAAACCGCGAACTCTAGTGGAATCCCAGTTATCGTTCAGTTAACCGCTCATTCGGTCGGGAGTCTTTTCAAATAAACTTTTCACTGTCATAAGTGATCGTCTTTGTGCAAGACATTAGAGCTTCCGCTGAGCGATTTGTTTTGGGCATGTTTCGCTCACTCTAGCCGTTAGAAAGGCGGCCACAGCGCTCCCTTCTTTCCCACGAGTTAGTCAGTCAAGATTTGAGCGCCACGGAAGTAGGTTGTGTGTGGCAGTGTCCTTCCTCAACGACACCTAGTTCCCACCGTTGCCGTATTCCCACATAGCTGTGATTGGCGAGAGACAGCGAGTGCAACCCAGTCACCGCTTAGTCCACTCTTTGACCAGTATTTTATTTTCGTTTTCCTAGACTTAAAAGTTTAGTTAAGATGTTGTTCCCTCACATGCCGGCCGGCTGCGCCGCACGTTGTTTTCCTAGGTTTAAGAATTTAGCATTTGAGTGAGTGAGTGAGTGCGATCTCTTTATTTGAATTCACTTTGAAATGTAACGTTAAATTTATTCCTTTGTAATCAATAAATTTAACTTCTTTTTCTTTCAGCTTAATGTAATGTAAACTCGTGTTTCATTTCTCCATAATTAAGCTTATTCTAGTTATAGCTCCTAGCTTGCATAAACGCATTGCTATTCATAACTGGTACTTGGGCCAGTCTTGTTGTATTAAGCTTAAAATCCGTTGTGCCTTCTAGGAGTTAACGCATCAACAAGAACCTGATATCATTGATAGTATTAGTTATTTATTGTCAGGGGTGAAGTCACTTTCTCCAGAGGCTAACAGTACCAATAAACAGCAATTGTGAGGAACTAATCTCTGCTGTGTACTGTTGAGAAAGTTTATAAATTCTCGTTTTTAGAGAACGACCGAAGTAAGCCAGCATAAAGTAATCATTGCTTGATTTTAGGAAGACAATTCTTGTTCCTGCTGTTCAGTATCATTGAACATTATCCTTTAATATTGCATTTACTTTTAAAAACCCCGTGACACTACCCTTGTACCTCTCTTTTAGCTTGTGTTGCTGAACTGAAAAGTAGTTGGGGGTTTGGTCTCATGCAGCAAATGGTAGTGGTAGTGATGGTGGTGTGATTATGGTGATTGCGATGTGCGTTAGTCTGGATAAAATTAAAGGTAATTGTTTAAAAAATGATGATGATGGTTAAGATGATAATGATGGTGATGGTAGTGAAGGTGGTAATGATGGTGATGGTGGTGAAGGTGGCAGTGGTGGTGATGGTGGTAATGATGGTGATGGTGGTGAAGGTGGTAATGATGGTGATGGTGGTGAAGGTAGTAATGATGGTGATGGTGTTGAAGGTGGTAATAATGGTGATGGTGGTGAAGGTGATGGTGGTGAAGGTGATAATGATGGTGATGGTAGTGAAGGTGGTAATGATGGTGATGGTGGTGAAGGTGGTAATGATGGTGATGGTGGTGAAGGTGGTAATGATGGTGATGGTGGTGAAGGTGGTAATGATGGTGATGGTGGTGAAGGTGGTAATGATGGTGATGGTGGTGAAGGTGGTAATGATGGTGATGGTGGTGAAGGTGGTAATGATGGTAATAGTGATGCAGATTACTACTGAAAGTGTTAACCTTACTCCACGTCTTGTAGTATGTGATGTAATATAACGTAGAAAGAAAAAAGGGAAGAGAGAAGAAATGGGGCAAAAGAAAGAAATTGAGAAAGAAAGAAATAGTAAGAAAAATATACAAAGAGAAAGAAACATAAGACAAAAAACAATATAACGAATGCAGGACAGACGAAAAAAAAAAGTTGATATAGCAATAGAATTTAAAAACTACAAAAAATAAGAAAGAAATGAGAAAGAGGGAAGGAAGAAATATGACAAGGGACGAAAGGAGCAAAGCAAAACAAAAGAATAAACATGAAAAAAAGAAAACAAAAGTGAGGGAAAATTATCAAAACAGGAGCTTTTCAAGTATGTTGGGTTGAGCGTCAGACACCTTTGTTAGAATCTCAGGCGGCTCCACCTTTGCTCCTACTTCTCTTGTTACTTTATAGCTGTAACAAAGGGAAGAAGGAAAGGAGATAGAAAGGAAAGTAAGTAGGAAAATGGAAGAGAGACCGAAAGAAGACAAGAAAAAGAAAGAAAAGGCAGAATGAAGAAAAAGTAAGGAAAAAAGAAAAGGAAAGGACAAAGAAAAAGGAAGAGGAGGAGAGAAAATGGAAATTGAGAAGCACTGATGAAAAGGGGGGAGGGAATGGAACAAAATAAGAGACAGAGGAGAAGGAAGAGGAGGAGGAAATGAAAGAAACAAAACAACGGATAAAGGAGAAGGAAGAAAAGGAGGAAGAGAAGGAAACGAAACATGGGATAAAGGAGAAGGAAGAAAAAGTGGAAGGGAATGAAACAAAACAAGGGATAAAGGACAAAGGAAGAAGGAAAGGGAAAAAGAGTGCAACTGAAGTAAAAATGGTTAAGGAACTTCGGTAGACTAAGAGTCCCAGGCCTCTCTATCTTACTTCTACCCTAAGTGATGACCCGACCACTACGGGGGGGGGGGGAGCACCCCACAAGGCTTGTTTCTGTGTTGGTAAAAAAAAAAAAAAATGCTGAGTTGGTCAAAAATTAAGAGTGGAGACTTTCTTTTAACATAAAAAAAGAAGTATCCGAAACAACAAAATAATTATTTTACAAAATTTTTTTATTTACATATTTGGAGGACAAAATACAAAATACCCTAGTTTCCCTGCTGTCAGGAGAATAGTCTAAGCAAAAATCAAGTACCCGGTACCATAGTAATCAAGGTGCCTGGACCAGGACCCCATTCACCCATAGAACGATGGCAAGAAGGGGAGGGGGGTGCTGGGGAAAATTTGTATTCACTTCTGCTACAGGTCTGGTCACGAATAACTCTAAATGTCATGACTGGGTCAACTGGTTTAATTGGCTACTTAAGTACAAGTATTTTAGTTTTTATAATACAAATTATTACAAGTAATAAGAAAATTGTACGCAGTTACAACTGTTCATGTGCATGTACTAGTTTCACCGAAGCGAATAATTATGTTACATCCCCACCCTAGTGCAGTCCCCACCGCCCACCGAAGTATTCGTGATCAGAACGAATCAGTTGATTCAGGAAGAGGATGGAAGGAGGATGTGTGCATCTGTACAGTAGGCTGTATGTTGCAGAACGTGCAGGTAAGGCTGCCCAAGTAGCCAGGATTTCTTTTCTCCTTATCTGTATCATGTCTATAGTAGCATTAATATTTTCTGTTTAGATATTAGTTCTTTAGTACAAGGGATGTGAAAAATGATTATCAGTAGGCTATACTATTTATCCAGAGTAAAGGCCAACAGTGCTTACACAATTTTGTGATATATATATATATATATATATATATATATATATATATATATATATATATGGATCAAGTTGGTCAAAAATGTCCTACCCCCACCCAATCATAATACTCCTCGGGCCATCGCTAACGCTACACTTGACGCCTCATGCTTTGTTTATACCTACACTCATTTACTTCCAATATTTCCCAGCTTTCTACTACACTGAGACTTGCCTACTCTTTATACTGTCTTCTTTCCACACGTCCTCACTAATTTACTTCTAATATTTTCTGTATATCCGTGTCTATCATCACCACAATCAACACCGCCCGCCTACCTTTACTGGGTTACATTTTACACTATCTCCTGTGTTTGTCTGTGCTCATATACAACAATTTACACACTCTGTAACTTCCACCCTTACTCATTTAAATCTATATTTACTTTTTCTATATTTATGCTTCTACACTCTTATAACTACATTTACAGCTTCTGATTGTACTGGTCTTTCTATTCTTACTGTAACTACTTACGACACTTATACTCACTGCACTACTTGTTTCTGTACATTTACACACATTTTCTCTTACTTTATAATCACCCTGCTCATTTACAACGCCTGCCAAATTACACATCTCCTCCTCAGAGGACATCGAACTGAACCAAATTCGAAAAATCTGCTACTAGACCTCCAGTGGTTGTGTTTCCAATGTTTCTTTATAAAACAATGTCAGGGTTCGAAATTTTATTAAATACATACAGACGGTACATACATACGCATCATTAGTAGTATTATAGATGGATGACAAGAAACGAAAAACCTCACGTGAACACACATCCTCTCTCTCGCTCGCGCCATCTACTCTACTGGTATTATTACCTGGGTCTCATTGCTTTTCTGACCCGGATCTCTTCTTTTTTGTGACCCGGGTCTTCCTTTTCTCAGACACGGGTCTCTTCTCTTTTTTCAGACCCGGGTTTCTTCTTTTTTTTCAGCCCCGGGTTTTCTTTTTTCAGGCACGGGTCTCTTGGTTTTTTTTAGACCCAGGACTCTTCTTTTTTCAGACCCTGGTCTCTTCCTTTTTGCAAACCCGGGTCTCTTGTTTTTTTTCAGAACAGGGTCTCTTCTTTTTTTTCAGACCAGGGTCTCTTCTTTTCTTTCTGACCCAGGTCTTTTTTATTTTTTTAGACCAGGGTCTCTCCTTTTGTTCAGACACGGGTCCATCCTTTTTTTCAGACCCGGATCTCTCCCTTGTTTTCAGATTCGGGTCTCTTTTTTTTCAGACCTGGGTCTCCTCTTTTTTTTCAGACACCGGACTCTTCATTTTTTCAGACCCGGGTCTCTTCTTTTTTTCTGACCCAGGCTCTTATTTTTTTCTGACCCTGGTCTTTCTTTTTTCAAATCCGGATCTCATCTTTTTTTTCAGACCATGGTATATTTTTTCAGACCTGGGTCTCTTCTATTTTTTTTAGACCCAGATCTCCTTTTTCCAGACCAGGGTCTCTCATTATTTTTCCAGACCCAGGTCTCTCATTTTGTTCAAGACCCGAGTCTCTTTTATTCAGACACGGGTCTCTCCCTTTCAGACCTGGGTCTCTCCTTTTTTTCAGACCTGTGTCTCTTCTTTTCAGAACCTGGTGTCTTTTTTTTTTCCAGACCCAGGTCTCTCCTTTTTTTCACACCCAGGTCTCTTCTGTTTTTCATACCCGGGTGTCCCTTTTTTCCAGACCTGGGTCTTCTTTTCAGACCCAGTTCTCCTTTTTTTCAGACCCTGGTCTCTCCTTTTTTTCAGACCCGGGTCTCTCCCTTTTTTTCAGAACCGGGTCTATCCTTTTTTTCAGAACCGGGTCTATTTTTTTCAGAGTCAGTTTCTCCTTTTTTCAGACCCGGGTCTTCTTTTTTTTTAACCAGGGTCTTTTTTTTCAGACCTGGGTCTTTCCTTATTCTTTTCAGACCCAGGTCTCTTCTTTTTTCCAGACTCTGGTCTCTTCTATTTTATCAGACCTGGGTCTTCTGTTTTTATCAGACCATAGTCTCTTCTTTTTTCAGACCATATCTCTTCTTTTTTTCCACACTCAGGTCTCTCTTTTTTTCAGACCCGGGTCTCTCCTTTCTTTTCCAGACCCAGGTCTATCCTTTTTCTCAGACCCGGGTCTCTTTTTTTTCAGACTTGGGTCTCTTCTTTTTTTCAGACCTGGGTCTATTTTTTTCCAGACACGGGTCTCTTCTTTTTTTAACCCGCGGCGTCCTGTCAACGTAAATTAATGTCCACATGTTTTGTCACTGCCAATCCCGTCGACAAACATGAACGCGAATCAATTGCATGGTCCCTAATTTGCACAATTTTCAATTTTCGTGAGTGATTTTTGGTACGTATACACGGGACACCTTCCTGTACAAGATGCCAGGCAGGGACAATGCCTTACCCAGCATGACCTCCTCCCCCCCCTGCACGCCATTGTCTCAGCAATTCGTGTAGAGAGGAGTATGGTATGTAGGAGGACTACTGGGCCTTGAGAGCAGGCTGTGGAGCCTATGCCCTGAGTCAGACACATAAAAAAAAAAAAAAAAAATCACTTGTTATCAGTGACCTTGCTAGTAAACCCATGCCATGCCACGGTACGAAATTCAGGGCCAGAGTGATTCCCCAGTCAATGACAATGTGGAGGACAAACTTTACATAGCATTAGAGGAAGAAACAGTCAGAAATGATGATCAGGTAATGTGGCAAAAAAAGGTCAGGTATGGTGATGAGTTAGTGAGTGAAACAATGCCTATAATGCCTATATTACTGTTTGAAAACCAATATACTCTCGTACTACATATAAATTCGTACCAAGTAAATAAATAAATACCATTTATGAGTGGTGTGAAAGTGTTACCCTCCCATAGAACTTGTTTTCTTTGGTGCCAGCCTGTTAGAAAACCCAGTCAGATAAGGAGGTACTGCTACCTGGATCGAGTATTTAAACCTCAGGTGAGCGATTTCTCTATGAATTTTCGATGTTTCTCACCAAAAGCGGAGGTTTGAGCCAAAAAAAAATTTTTCCAAAAATGGTCGGGATTGGAGGGAGTCAGTGGTGGAAAAGTGGTCAGGATGGGGCGGGTTAAGACCAGGGTCTCCTTTTTTAAAAGACTTTCTCCTTTTTTCAGACACGGGTCCATCATTTATTCAGACCCGGGTCTCCTCTTTTTTCAGACCCAGGACTGTTCTTTTTTTCAGACCCTTTTTTTTTCAGACCTGGTCTCTTCTTTTTTTAAGACCCGGGTCTCTTCTATTTTTTGAGACCTGGGTCCCTTTTTTTTTTTTTTCACACTCAGGTCTTCTCTTTTTTTTTTTTTCAGACCGGTGTCCCTACTTTTTTTCCAGACCACGATCTCTGCTTTTTTTCAGACCCGGTTCTCTCCTTTTTTGCAAACCCTCGTATTTCCTATTTCTCAGACCCGTGTCTCTTCTTTTTTTCAGACCCGAGTCCCTTCTTTTTTCAGACCCGGGTCTTCTTTTTTCGGACCCGGGTCCTTTTTTTTTCCAGATCTGGGTCTCTCCATTTCTCAGACCCCAATCTCTCCTTCTTCTCAGACTCAGGTCCTTCCTTCTTCCCAGACCCGGGTCTCTCCTTTTTTCCAGACCGGGGTCCCTTCTATTTTTTTTCTGACCCGGGTATCTTTTTGTTCAGACCCAGATCCCCTCTTTTCTCCAGACCCAGGTCTCTTTTCCAGACACGGGTCTCTCTCTTTCAGACGGGGATCTCTCCTTTTTTTCAGACGTGTCGCTTCTTTTCATACCTGGGTGTATTTTTTTTTCAAGACCTGGGTCTCCTTTTTCCAGACCCAGGTCTCTTCTGTTTTTCAGACCCGGTTCTCCTTTTCTTCAGACCCTTAGTCTCTCCTTTTTTTCAGACCCGGGTCTATCCTTTCTTTCAGCACCGAGTTTCTCCTTTTTTCAGACCAGGGTCTCTCTTTTTTCAGACCCGGATCTCCTCATGTTTTGAGACCTGGGTCCCTTCTTTTCATCAGACCCTGGTCTTCTTTTTCCAGACCAAGGTCTTTTTTTCGGACCCGCTTCTCTCCTTACTCCTTTCAGACCTGGGTCTTCTTTTTTCAGTCCCTGGTCTATTCTATTTTTCCAGACCCGGGTCTCTCCCTTTTTTTCCGGACCTGGGTCTTGTGTTTTTTTTTCAGACCCGGGTCTCTTCTATTTTACAGACCCAGGTTTCTTCTATTTTGTCCAGACCAGGGTCTCCTCTTTTTTTTCAGACCCGGGTCTCCTCTTTTTTCAGACCCGAGTGTCATTTTTTTTTTTCAGACCCGGGTCCCTTCTATTTTTTTAAGACCATGGTACCTTTTTTTTTTTTTTTTGCATACAAAGGTCTCTTTTTTTCAGACCCTGGTCTCTCCTTTTTTTTTTTTTTTCCAGACCCAGGTCTCTCTTTTTTCCAGACTCGGGTGTCTCCTTTTTTTTCAGACCTGGATCTCTCCTTTTTTCTCAGACCCGGGTCTCTCCTTTTTTTCCAGACCCGGGTCTCCCCTTTTCAAACTCGGGTCTCTTTTTCAGACCTTATTCTCTTTTTCAGACCCGGTTCTCTCCTTTCTTTCAGACCCGGGTCTCTCCTGTTAACAGACCCGGGTCTATCCTCTTTTTTCAGAACCGGGTCTCTTCTTTTTTCAGAACCTGGTATCGTTTATCAGACCCGGGTCTCTTCTTTTTTTCAGACCCGGGTCTCTCCTATTTTTCAGACCTGGGTCTCTTCTTTTTTTTACGACCCTGGTCCCTTCTTTTTTCAGACCCTGGTCTTTTTTTTTCAGACCCGGGACTCTCCTTATTCTTTTCAGACTCGGGTCTCTCCTTTTTTCCAGACCCGGGTCTTCTGTTTTTTTCAGACCGAGGTCTCTTCTATTCTTTTTGAGACCTGGGTCTCTTCCTTTTTTTCAGACCCGGTTCTCTTCTTTCTTCAGACCGGGGTCCCTTGTTTTTAAGACCCTGGTCTCTTTTATCAATACCCGGATCCTTTCTTTTTTTTCAGACCCGGGTCTCTCTTTTTTTTTCAAGACTTGTGTCTCTCCTTTTTTTTCAGCCCTGGGTCTCCTTTTTTTCAGACCCGGGTCTCCCTTTTTCAAACCCGGGTCTCCTTTTTCCTCAGACCTGGGTCTCTTCTATTTTTCAGACCCGGGTATCTCCTTTTGCAGACTCGGGTCTCTCTTTTTCAGACCCGGGTCTCTTTTTTCAGACCAGGGTGTCTCCTTTTTTTTCCAGACCTGGGTCCTTTTATCAGACTCAGGTCTCTTTTTTCAGACCCGGGTCTCTTTTTCAGACTCGGATGTGCCTCTTTTTCAGACTCGGGTCTCTTCTTTTTTTCAGACTCGGGTCTCTTCTTTTTTCAGATCCTGGTCTTCCCTTTCTTTCCAGACCCGGGTCTCTTTTTTGTCAGACCCGGGTCTCTCCTTTTTCTCCAGACGTGGGTCTCTTTTTTTCAGACCTAGGTGTCTCCTTTTTCTCCAGACCCTGGTCTCTTTTTTTTTTTTTTTCAGACCCAGGTCTCTTGTTTTTTCGAGGCCAGGATCTCTTCCATTTTTTCCAGGCCCGGGTCTCTTCTTTTTTTTCTGACCCGGGTCTCTCCTTTTCTTCCAGAACCGGGTCTCTCTTTTTTTTCAGACCCGGATCTGTCCCTTTCAGACCCAGGTCTCTCCTTTTCAGACCCGGATCTCTCCTTTATTTTCAGACCGTGGTCCCTTCTATTTTTTTCTGACCCACGTCTCTTTTTTGAGACCCGGGTCTCTTCTATTTTTTCAGACTCAGGTCCCTTCTTTTCTTCCATACCCGGGTCTCTCCTTTTTTTTCCAGACCCGGGTCTCCTTTCTTAAAACCCGGGTTTCCTTTACAGACCCGGGTCTCCTTTTTTTTTAAGACCCTGGTCTCTTCTTTTCAGACACGGATGTCTTCTTTTTTTTAGACCCGGGTCTTTTTTTCAGACCCGGTTCTCTTTTTTTTCCGACCCTGGTCTCTCCTTTTTTTTCAGACCCGGGTCTTTTTTTTCAGTCCCGGTTCTCCTTTTCGCCAGACCCGGGTCTCTCCTTTTTTCAGACCCAGCTCTCTTCTTTGCCTGCAGACCCAGGCCTCTTTTTTTTTTTTTTCCAGGCCAGGATCTCTTCCTTTCTTTCCAGGCCCAGGTCTTTTATTTTGTTTTTCACACTTGGGTCTCTCCTTTTTTCCCAGACTGGGTCTCTCCATTTTTTCAGACCCTGGTCTCTGCTTCTTTTCAGACGCGGATCTCCTTTTTTCAGACCCGGGTCTCTCCTTTTCTGACCCGGGTCTCTTTTTCTGATCGGGGTCTCCTGTTTTCCTCTGACCCGGGTCTCTCCTTTATCTTCGACCTGGGTCTCTTCTTTTTTTCCTGACCCGTGTCTCTTTTTTTTTTTTTTTCTTGACTCGGATTTTTTTCCTGAACCTGGTCTCTGTATTTTTTTCCGGCCAAGGTCTCTCTTTTTTTTTTTACCGTTTTTTTTTTTTTTTTTTTTTTTTACCCGGGTGACTTTTTTTTCTTTTTAGGCTTTGTTTTTTGTTTTTTGTGTTTTTTTTGGCTTCGTGTCCTTTTTTGGCTTCGGGTTTTTTTTTGCCACCGGATCTTTGTTTGGCTTCTGGTCTCCATATTTCTGGCTGGCCACGAGGGTCTTCTTGCCCCAGGGCGATTTTTTTCCCGGGAGTGTCTTTTTCCCGGGATTGTTTCCCTCATCCTCCTTCCCCCTCATCTCCCCCACACGCCCTAACTCTTCCCCAGCTACTCGGGCTACTCCGCCGCCTGTTGCTCTCACTCCAGTCCGAGCTGGATTTGTGGGGATGCTTGAGGGCGGCGCTGAAGGCTTCGATGCCAGTGTTGGTGGAGTTGAGAGGGGCGTTGAAGGCGTTGAGAGGGGTGTTAAAGGTTGCGCTGAAGGCGTTGAGAGGGGCGTTGAGGGTCAGGTCAGTGTAGGTCGGGTCGGCGTAGGTTGGGTCTTTGACACTCAGGTCGGCGTAGGTCAAGGCCTGGAATGTCAGACTTTTTTGAGCAGTCGTCGCGATGATTCTAAGCGTTTTTGTTGTTAGCTCTTTCGGGTATATTATCTCTTAATTTTCCCAACACTTTAAAATTTCGTGTCGCAAAATACGTGTGGGGCGTCACTGTGATGAATTTGGGATGTAATCAAAGAGTTGCCTTCGTGTCGTGTTATCGACTGGAATTGCCTGTTGACCTGCCCTTATTACATATATATATAGGTCGAACATCTAGCATGAAAAAAGGAGATTGAAGGAGATTTGATAAAATACGTGATAAGAAACTGTTAAAAATCAATTTTGTAAAAATTCAACGCCTCTCAGCCTCCTTTCCATCATCCTCAACCTCTTCCCCATCATCAACTTCCTCCCCTTCATCTTCATTTGTCTTTCCTTCTTCGCCAATACCCCCATACCCACCACCACCACCACCACCACCACCCAGCACCTCCACCCATCATCATCAAGGAAAAATAATCACGAATAACTTTTAAAACCCTTTATAGACAAATCCAACACTCTACAACCCCCCCCCCCACATCATCCTTATCCTCAGCGGACACGTTCGGGTAAAAAGAGCTTTGTATTAGTTGTCACAGTAATAATAATTGTGTTGGTGGTGGTTGTAACAATAGTAATGGTGGTGGTTGTGGTTATGTTGGTGGTGGTAGTAGTAGTAGTAGCAGTAGATGTAATGGTAGTAGCAGTGTGGCTAAACCAGATGTGTGTGTGTGTGAGTGTGTGTGTGTGTGTGTGTGTGTGTGTGTGTGTGTGTGTGTGTGTGTGTGTGTGTGTGTGTTACAGAGAGAGAGAGAGAGGGGGAGGGAGGGAGGGAGAGTATCCTGATGGTATAATTCCTGGCCTATGTTAATGATACACAGAAAAGTTCCTGAAGATCGGTGAATTCCCCTTTCTGAGGAAAGACGTTGCTGCCAAAAACAAATAGGTGTGCTACGTCGACTCACGCTTTCTTTAACCCCTTAAGTCCGATGACATATATATTTTTTTCATTTTAATAATGTCACACCACATCAGACAATTTTATTCAGCGTTAGAAAGGATCTTGTGAAGTTCAATTGTCTGTGAACTACAGCTAACTTTTTTAAGCAGGTAAATCCCTCTAAAGCTGAATACAATCGTTCTGATACATGGACAGTGAAATTTAGAATACGTTGTTGGACTGAAATTTTATACAGGTACCTTAATCGCCCTTGTGTGGTACAGCGCTCATGCATGGGAAAACACAAACAGCTATTCTACCAGGGTAAAATAAGCCCTGTTCATTTCATTGACTCCATCTCTCACTCTCTCTCTCTCTCTCTCTCTCTCTCTCTCTCTTACGAGGGTCACTGCTTTCTGAAATTTCTGGATCCGTTTTCCGTTCCGGCAGGCATGCAGGCTTCCAGCCTTGAAATGTACTGAATTTTAGGTTTAGTAAACTTTACTTGCCATTTTTTTTTTCAATAACTGACTGATATTTTAAGTCCCTCTTGTACACAGATTGTTTTACTAAAAGAAAAATAAATTTTTAACAAAATTTTTTAGCATATTCTGATCATTAATCGAAGTAAGCATTGGAAAATACTCCCTTGCACATACCAGCACTCAAAAGTTATTCAGGGTACTTCATTACACCAAGCAGGGTCTTAAGAACACCTCAAAGCACACTGCGTCAAGACAGTAAGTACAACAAGACTTCCTTGCACTCAGGGGCGGCCATTCCTTCACCCAGCATACACAAACACACGCCAGGTTGACATCCTCGCCACCACTGTGACTTCCTGCAGACACAGACACGTGTCCTTGACAGCCTCTGTGTTTATTGCGGCAGTTAAAAAAAATAAATAAACAGTTCGAGAGCTGGTACAAGCCATCCTTCTCACGTGTCTGCCAGGAGACGACAAATGAAGAGAGTGAAGGTACACGAGTGCACACGTTACTTACACAGTGCTCTCTCTCTCTCTCTCTCTCTCTCTCTCTCTCTCTCTCTCTCTCTCTGAATGAAAGAAATGAGTAACAAAACAGAAAGAGAAAATAGAACTTACGAGTGTGACGTAATTCTGTCAGCATATAAATAGATATTAGCGGTAATTTACACACACACACACACACACACACACACACACACACACACACACACACACACACACACACACACACACACAGCTGATGCAGTACAAGAGGAGAACTGTAGGAGTCCCTCTATCCCTGTGTTTTTTGCCCTCAGCTATCCTTTACCACCTGATCCCTGAGGGTGCGGAGTGAGGAGGGTCAAGGCTGAGAGCTGTTGTTGTTGTTTTTTATTCTCTCCTCATTAGAAGAGACCGGGCTTTGCTGTATCCCGGTTGGTGGTGGTTGGCTTCAGTGGAGTAAGGGGGAAGACAGGGCCTGGGGATTGCCCAGCACACACGCCCTGTCTCCTGGCTGAGTTTGTGGTATGTGTGCTGAGAGCTGTTCACTGTCACATTATCTGATTATGTTGCACTGAGGTATCGTATGCTGCTTTATTGTCAAACATGAAATATGACGCATATCCCATCCAGACCAATTGGTGTATTAGTATTTTTACCTTGGTTGGACGGAGTCCGGCGAGGTATGGTGTTTGGTCGTTTGTTTGTTTGTTTGTTTGTTAGCAAAATTACGGAAAAACGAATGAATGAAATTTCATGAAACTTTCAGGATATGTGGGCACAGGTCCCCAAAGATGGTAATTGAATTTTGGAGGGAATCAAGTGACCCTGAAAGGTCAAAATCATGGTAATGGATTTTCAGAGGGCTGTAACTTGAAACCAGTTTAGGATATATTTACTATTAGGACCATACAGAAACTCTTAACATGGACTTTCATTTGGCACCAAGATCTTTGACTTTAAGTGACCTTGAAAGGTCAAACTCAAATTCATGGATATTCAGGGGACTATATTAGAAACTGGTTGAAAACACATATTTACTATCATCAACATATAGGAAATCCCATATAGGTTTATAATTGGTACCATGACCTTTGACCATTAGTGACCTTGAAAGGTCAAACTCAAGGTCACGGATATTCTGGGAGCTATAACTTGAAACTCGTTGAAGATGGATATTTATTATTATCAAGATATAGGAAGTCTCATATGGGCTTTTATTTGGCAGCATGACCTTTGACCATGAGTGACCTTGAAAGGTCAAATATAAGAGCACGGATTGTCGGAGGGCCTAACTTGAAAAAAACCTGCACCATTTTCTTAGACTTCAATTGTATACCGTAATAACACAAATTGGCCGACACTGATTCAGTGTTTAACAGCAATAAAACATCTGCTGTCAGGAGAGGTTTGTTGTGCCTGGCACCACTGTTTTTATTTATTTTTTTTTTTTTTTACAGAAGATGAACAGAGGAAGGAAAAACAAATTAATTTCCATAATAATCCAAACACCAGATTGCAGAGGTGTCCGCCATTCATTAAAAGAATGTAACAGTTGGACTGGCACTGATGCAGTTCAGGGAATAAAAGAAGTCTGATAGGCAGTTCTGCAATATGGCAGTGTGAAAGTCCAGTCATGAGCGCTACTAGATGAATGTGCAGCGCCGGGGACGACGTTGAGAGGTGGCATTGTGGATGCAACTTCGTTTGTACATTTGCTACAAAAGTATCTGTAAAATAATGCAAGGGAGCCGACATTCCTTACCTGTAGGGGAGGAAGTTCATTTGTAACTTCAGGTATATTGAACATACTTATTGTTTTGTTCTGAATTTTGTCGAGTTGCTTTAGTGCAACCCCTCCACATCCACTCGTAAAGGGTGAGCAGTATTCCTGTTGGAAGCGCACATAACTCTTCACATTAATATGACTACAGCCTGAGTACTTCCTTGAGCAAAAATGAAGTCCGAGATTAAAAATGATGCTGGCGTCATTTTGGATATGATGTGGATCTACATTATCACTCAAATTTTTAAATGTAACTGCTACTGTAAGTCGAGAAAACCTGGTACATCAACTTTGTTAGTGGCAAAGGGAGTTTGATTAACGTTCTCTTCAAAATTTCTTTCTAGGTGTGAATTTCCAAGTTTTGGAATGACCTCTTAAAACTATTTCAAAATGCTGCTACTGAACACAAATGTAAAGTTCCACGTTTACAGGTAAGCTTATACTGGACAGGACAGACTTCTTTTATAGAGACATGATTTGAAATCTTGATAAGTAATAAATTACTGAACAAACTTTCCTTCTGCAACACTGAACAGACGCCGAAGGGGGATGATTGTACCTTGCAAAGAGGGATATTGATTAAAAGTATTAATTATGCAACCTCTCAACTTCTATAAACATACAGTGTCTTAGAAGCAACATGTAAATTCAGGCGTTGCGGTCACGCTTAAATATCCCCTTCATGCATCTGGTGTCTACAACGATAGCAGGTGCAGTGAAGCCCTTAATGAGTGTGAACAATTGCTGCAATCTTTAATTAATTAAACTTGTTACTAAAGCATAATTTTAACAGAATTCTGTGTGTGTACGGAATGAGAGAGAGAGAGGGAGAGAGAGAGAGAGAGAGAGAGAGAGAGAGAGAGCGAGAGAGAAAGAGAGAGAGATGCAGAAAACTGAAAGACTATTGCGTTATAAGTTACCTGCTGGAGTCAAACTGATTACACACACACAGATTTCGGGAGGAGGGTGTGGGGGACGTACGCCCCCTCCCACATTTTTGGCTAATCAGTGATGAAGTATGATAAAAGAACATTTTTAAATCTAAATATATGCAATGAATACAAGAATCAATTAAACAAATATGGGTTGACAAACTTTGAGGATTTTGCTGCTGAGTAAGCTTGAATTCAAACGTGTTAATTCCGCTTTGTATCACGCCTCTCCTTTTCCGAAGTGCTGGATCCGACCCTGTCACCTGTATGTTAGAAACAGGATAGAAAAAAGGATGGCTCTCCCCGTTCAGTACTCCCTCTGGCAGGATGACCAACTGGAAAACTATAATTAAAGAGAAAAAAAAAAGGTTATAACAAACACACCAACAAAATACAAAGCAAACATCATCAGGATCATTATCGTCGTCCACCCGTGCCTTAATTTTCACCGGAGATGGAATGAAACGGGACTTGCATGTACGAGAGAGAGAGAGAGAGAGAGAGAGAGAGAGAGAGCATTTTAAGTAAATGACGTATCAAAGCATGTCCAGTAATAGAGGCCACACAATCTTCCAAGCCTACAGAATCTTTGGCTCCATCTCTGAACTGGATCAAACTGACATTGTTTTGTGCACCTCTTTAATAATTTTACGGTTTGTCATTGCATATTAATTTATCAGTCCATGACTTTAAAGTGGTTAGGGGAACCATTTAAAGGTATAATAAGTAAAAAGGGATGTATATAACCCGTCCAGTTAGCAGAGTCTCCCTTCACCTGAAGAATTTCATGTGGAGGTGTTATGAAAAAAGTAAAATGTGGTGTCTTCAGAATATACAACAAATGCAAATCACTCGAACTATGCCTTGCTAGGATTCGCCCTCATCTTCATAAAATCGTTAATTACTGGACTTCCTTACCACTGTGTCTGTAATGCATTCTCCATACTATCAGCAAACCGTGTGGCTCAGATAAAGAAAAAATGTCTAACTCTGTCTATCTATTGCTAGACTCCTTAATCCCGCAAGGGATGGCCACAAACAAATCGCCTCCATGTCGCCCTGTCCCCCGCCATTTCACTGTTCTGCTCCCAGCTCACACCCCCCTCTCTCATACACCTCTCTGCTCTATCCCTCCATCTCATCCTTGGCCTCCCCCTCCCTCTCCCCCCTCCACCTCACTCACATCCACTCTCCTTGTCAGTTTCTCACTCTCCATCCTCTCCACATTGCCAATTCACCTCAGTTTGTTTCTCCTAACGCTTCCTCTCACATCCACATCCACACCAGAAAGCTCTTTCACATCCTCATTTGTCAGTCTGTCTCTCCATGTGACACCACATGCTCCTTTCAGATAACTCATTTCCACTGCTCTCGCTCTTGACTTGTGTCCCTCCAACAAGGTCCAAGCTTCACTTCCATACGTTAGAGTTAGTATCACAATACTGTCATGTAGTAACCTTTTCACTTCTGTGCTCACTTCCCTGTTTCTAAACACTGCTTTCAAGGAACCAGCAACCTTTCTTCCTTGTTGTACCCCTTCAAGCACTTCACTCTCCAAACTTTCATCCTTACTCATCACAGTATCCAAGTTGTTGAATGCTGTGAAGAGTATGTATGAGAGTGCTAAGGCTGCAGTGTGTGTGGATGGTGAACTGAGTGAATTTTTCTACTTGAAAGTTGGATTGAAACAGGGATGTCATGTCTCCAGGATGGGGTTATAAAAGAGATACAAGACAGGGCGTGGATGTTGGAGCGGCCCTTATGAGAGAGGGCAGTGTTTGGAAACTCCCTGTACTGTTGTTTGCAGATAATACTATGTTGTTAAGTGAAGACGAAGGGGAGCTGCAAGGCTTGGTGGATGAGTTTGCAAGAGTTTGCAAGACGCAGAAGCTAACGGTGAATGAAGGGAAGAGTAAAGTTATGGTCTTCGAGAGAAGTGAAGTCAGTGAATATACAGTGAAGTTGGATAAGTAGGAAATGGATAATGTGAGTGTGTCTGCGTACTTGGGCAGTGTGATGAAGAAAGAATGTGTGCCTATAAATTAGTTAGAACGAAATTTCATCAACTGGTTTCGCCACAAGAAACCTCCCTTAATCCCTTCACTTCAAGGATGTTTCTGATACAGTCGAATCTCCTTTATCCGAAAATCGTAGGACTTTCAAAGTTTCGTTTCATTGATTTTTTCGGATAAAAGACACTGTAATAATATGTAGGACACAAGGGAACAGTATTGTACTCACCCATTACCCATTTCTGGAGACGTCTAGCCCACAACCACCACCAGCACCCCAAAAGCCACTCAACCATCACCAAAACAATACACTGTAGTAACTACGTATGTAACTGCACTTTTGTAACTGTAATAGAAACTGTCAACTTAAATCTTCATTCAAATAAATAAACCTTCATCAAAACAATTAAATAATTCACTGTAAGCAATTCAAACAAAGTCTTAAACCCAATTGTTTTTTTCATATTTTCTGTTTCCTTATTCAATCATTTCCACATCATCCACATCATCTCCCACATCATCCAAATCTTCCGAGGTGGTGGATGGGGGCTGGCGCAACCAACACTCGCTCTAGTGACTAGCGGAGCAACCGTAAACTAACGCTAGCGGCGCAAAACAAGCCGTCCGTGTTTGAATTTTCAGATTTCATATTTTGGGGGTTACTCGAAATGAGAACGTTTTAGTAAAACATACGGTTAATAGCATACTACGGTTAAAAGAATTTCGGATAAAAGAGACTCCACTGTACCTATTCTTGGAATATACAGACAATTGTATTCAGTATAAGTTACACTTATTTCAAATTACAGGGGTTAGCTAGGTTTACATTAACTCATTCACAGGAAGAAGTCCTCTCTAAGTTAAATAAAATTACCAGGATATAGCATGAACATTGTTTATAAAACATTATCGAATTTAACAAAACTTTCTGGAAGCAGCTAAAATAACATACAAGGTGGTTCATTATCAACCTTGTCTTGTCGGATTCAAGGATCAGTCTGCCTGTATGATGAGTGTAGATATTTTGCTTTTTTTTGTGTGAAGTTACATGCCATTCATGAAATCAATGAATGTACTAAGCAGCCATTGTAATGTATGAAAAGGATCATAGGGGAATAGAAAATGATGCATGGTGGCCACCAGCAACTGAGACTGAGCCGTGCCCACAACACATGAGAATTGAGATACTTAGCATATGAACTGTCTATCTATCTATCTATATACCTAGGCTGCTTCCACCAAGGAACGTGAGGTAGCCGAAACAGGACGACACACTCCAAATTTACTCATTAACTAAAACAGTCATTAACATCTTAGCCCAAGAGGGGAGAAGGGACAGATTCACACCGTACCACACCGCACGAGGGTCGACTGCACAGTGCAATCAGTGACATCCGCAGCAGGGCCCAAAACCAGAGCTGGTTTACCCCTGCCACATCATAATGGACCCATCCCCTTCCCCGCACCTGACCTGATCAGGTGATTGCACAAAATGTGGGAGAACATCCTCTCAGAGCTGCGTTATCATTTATTCATTCACAATTATTCTCCGTTCATTTCTATTATGCCCAGCCACTCTTCCTTGCTCAACAGACATCTCTCTCGCATCCAACGCTCTCTTCACACTGTCCGTCCATCCTATTCTTGGTCATACTCTCAGCCTTACACCTCTCACATCAGATCTAGTTATCTTTTTCACCAATCGCTCATTATCCATTCTCTCCATATGCCCAAACCATCGCAACACCCTCTGGTCAACTCGATCAGCCATCTCCTGAACAACTCCAGTTCTTCGCACTTCATCATTTCTCACGCGATCCATATGCACCACTCCACACATATTCCTCAGACACCTTATCTCCATTTCATTCAAACTTTCCTCTCTGCTACACCCATATTTCATTTTTCAGCCCCATATAACGCAGTCGGTACCACAACACCCTCATACAACCTTCTCTTTACATCCATTCTAAGCTAACGACATCTAAACACTTTTTCCATTCCTCCCAGCGCATTTCCTACTTCATTCATTCTAAACTTCACTTCTGCATTTATTCTTCCATCCACAGCAACATGTGACACTAAATACTTAAAACACTCTACCTCCTCAAGGAACTCACCATTCAAAACTATATTCATCCTCCTACCATCTACCAACCTCGTACACTTCATCACTTTTCTCTTGTTCTCATTTACCTTCAATTTCCTCCTTTCACACACCCTTCTAAACTCCTCTACCAACTGTCTCAATCTCTCCTCTGAATCAGCCACCAGTGCAGTATCATCCGCAAACAGCTGCTGATTCAGATTCCACTCACTACCATCAACATTCACCAGACTGAAACCTCCACCTAACACTCTTGCATCCACCTCGCTTACAGCACCATCCATATAAATATTAAACAACCAATGTGACATCACACATCCCTGCCGCAGCCCCACTCTCACGGAAAAGCAATCACTCACAGTATTTCCCACTCATACACACACTCTACTATGTACATAAAAACTTTTCACCCCTTTTAGCAACCTAACATCAAGTCCAAACAATATTAAAACAGTCCACAAAGCCCTCTATCAGTTCTATCATAAGCTTTCTCTAAATCCATGAACGCCCAAAATACATCCTTACCATTTGCTAAATACTTCTCACACACCTGTCTCACAGCAAACATCGGATCCACGCATCCCCTCCCTCTAATAAACCCACACTGCTCATCACCAATCACTCCCTCTGTACCTTCTACCCCTAAAGCTAGTACATTAATACTTATCACCTTACCTTTTTACAACGGAAAGGTGCTGGGAGAAATGAAAAACGTGTTTAGATGAGGTTCGCTTAGAATGGATGTAAGGAGAAGGCTGTATGAGGGTGTAGTGGTACTGACAGCATTATATGGGGCTGAAACATGGAATAAGGGTGTAGCAGAGAGGAAAAGTTTGAATGTAATGGAGATGATGTGTCTGAGGAGTATGTGTGGAGTGACATGTATGGACCGAGTGTGAAATGATGAAGTGCAAAGGAGAACTGGAGTTGTGCGGAAGATGGCTGATCGGGTTGAGCAGAGGGTGTTGCGATGATTTGGGCATATGGAGAGAATGGATAATGAGCGACTGGTGAAAAAGATAACTAGATCTGACATGAGAGGTGTAAGGCTGAGAGGAAGAGTATGTAGAGGATGGATGGACAGTGTGAATAGAGCGTTGGATGCGAGAGGGATGTCTGTTGAGCAAGGAAGAGTGGCTGTGCATGACAGAAATGAATGGAGAGAAATTGTAAATGAATAAATGCAGCCCTGAGGGGATATTCTCCTGCAGTATGTCTGATCAGCTGATCAGGTCAGGTACGGGTAAGGGGATGGGCCCATTATGATGAGGCAGGGGTAAACCAGCTCTGCTGTCGGGGCCTGCTGCAGATGTCACTGATTGCACTGCGCAGTTGCCCCTCGTGCGGTGTGGTGCGGTGAGGATCTGTCTCTTCTCCCCTCGGGGCTAAGATGCGAAAGAATGTGTTTGATTGGATGCGTAAATTGGGAGTGTGTCGTCCTGTCTCGTTTACCTCCCTTTCCTTGGGGGAAGCAGCCTAGGTATGTAGATAGATAGAACATTAACTTCAGACATGATCACATCTCTCATGTATGCACCCACGATACTGAAACAGGCTTTCATATGTGAATAAGTAACCACGTGTGTGTGAATTAAATATATAAATATATATATATATATATATATATATATATCATCTGCCGTACCACGTTGAGTACACCGCTTCCCGTCCGAATAGCGAAGTTAAGCAACGTTGGGTCTGGTTAGTACTTGGATGGGTGACCGCCTGGGAACAACAGATGCTGTTGGCATAACGTTCTCCCTATGTGTCAAGTGGGGTTGGTGGAGGATTAGTGCCCCTCCCTGTAAAACAATTAACTCTAAGCCCTTGGCCACCCCGTTTCGGATACATGATGTCTGGCAATGAATGAAAAATGAATCTCATCTCTCTCTCATCTCATCAGCCGTTTGAGTGGCCACTGAAGGACCGGCCTATCCCTACCGAACTCGGGACGATACAGCCAATGTATCTCTACCAAGTGGCTTAGGCTGTCTAGTAGAGATTGTATGTAGGGTGAGAAGTGCTTGTTAGTGTAAGTTTTGTGTTGGAGTGGCTTTGGATGTGTGTGTAGTCTGTGAACCAAGTGTAATCTGCCCATGCAAGCCTACTGGGTGCAAGCATACTTTATAGTATGCGACACTGGTTCAACCACAGCACACCTTGTGTCCGCCAAGCAGTGCGTGGCCAGAAGAACGCTTCCAAACTTTATTACCCTGGCGGGGTGCGAACCCTCTCTCTCTAGTGTATGAAAAAGCACACTTTACGACTGTACCACAGAGGCTCATATATATATATATATATATATATATATATATATATATATATATATATATATATATATATATATATATATAAATAGAGAGAGAGAGAGAGAGACTAACTGACTGACTGACAGACAGACACATGGATGGAGTGAAATAATTATCTGATATCATTTACCCAAGGACAGGTAATTATATTAGAAAATATTCTTGGTTGTATCTTAATTAAATGTCATTTCTGCAACCCTGTAATTACAGGTAGCCAGTACATCACGACCTGTCATACACTCTGCCTTTAACCACTCCTACCTGAGCACTCCACTTTTATTTTATGGTTGCTGTTGCCAGTCAATTATATTCAGCCAAAGGAAAGCCACCTGGTGCTCAGGGCATTAATGAAGCCTGTATGGAACCTCACCAGATCCAAACGTCTATGCTAATGTTATTTAGTGATATTAAATAGAGCTATGCCTTTCCACTGCACAAGGGTCACTGAGGCAGATAAACACAATGGGTTTATGATACAAGAGACAGAAGGGTCTTCCACATCCATTTCCCTTGGTTGCTGTCGCGAACAAAATAATATGGAGAAACCAAGCTAAAAATAATTCATGGGACTGCTGATAAAAGATACTTCTGTTATATATATATATATATATATATATATATATATATATATATATATATATATATATATATATATATATATTTAATGGAAGGAAGTAGAGACCAAAGGCCAGGAGCCCGCAAATCGTTCATTCCAAGAAAAAAAAAACAATACAACCAATAGAGCCAAATTCAAGATCCGTTCATTTCGACATGCCTGGACACACTGCGTTTGAAAGACTGGAGATTATAGGATGTGGGAAATACAGTCGGAGGGAGACAGTTCCAGAGTTGACCTGTTGCATAAATGAAGGACTGAGAGTAAAGGGTAACTCTTACATTAGAGAAAAGGGATAAGAGTTTATTTTTAGTTGGGTGCTATGCGTCCGTCGTAGAGGTGGAGGGATGCAAGCAAACACTTCAGAGGAGCAGTGGCCATTGAAGTAACGACAGAAAAGAGATCAAGATGCAACAGTGCGGAGAAGAGACAGAGGTTGAAGGGAGCCAGTAAGAAGAGGAGAGTTAATCAGACAAAAATCCTTTGACTCCACCTTGTTCGTTGAGAAGAGCTGTATGTGGGGAGCTTCCCCTCACATGAGAGTTGTACTCTACACTGGACCGAATAAAACCCGTGTATAAAGTCAACAACTTTGCAGGCGTAAAGAAGGTAAGGAGTCGGCTTAGCACATCTAATCTCTTGAAAACAGATTTTACAGGAGATGTAGGCTAATACTGTATGTTCTTTTCAAGGTAAGTCCCGAGAGAATGAAATCCCAAGTATGTATAAGGATGCTTCGTGTTAATAACTTCTTTAATCTGATGACGTATTTTTCACTTTATTCTTGCTGTGATGTGACAAATTATCTAGGGAATCGTGGAAATGGAGAGGTTCATTATAGCCTTTCACCTACCTCTACACTACAAGACTTCTCCCTTTATCTGAATATAACAGTCTGCAGGAAGCAGCGTAAATAAGTGGTGTCAAGCAAAACAAACCTCGCTGAACAACAGTTATTTTATTGCTGTTAAATGCTTAATCGTTACTGCCATTTATTGTCAGTACACCAATAAATTCTAAGGTAATGGTGCAAATGTGTTCAAGTTCCTTCTTCTGGAAATCCGTGATCTTGCATTTGACATTTCAAGGTCAGTCATGGTCAAAGGTCATTGTGCCAAATGAAAGTCAATATGAGCTTTTCTATATCTTGATAATAGTAAATATTTCTATCTTCAACGAGTTCCGAGTTATAGCCCCTCAAATATCCGTAGTCTTGAGTTTGTCCTTTGATGATCACTTATGGTCAAAGGTCATGGTACCAATTAAAAACCTATGTGGGATTTCCTATATATTGATAAGAGTATATATCTTTCTATCTTCAACGAGTTTCAAGTTATGGCCCCCTGACTATACGTAACCTTGAGTTTGACCTTTCAAGGTCATTCAAGGTCAAAGGTCTTGGTGCCAAAATAAAGCCCGTATTACGAGTTCCTGTATGTTCTTAATAGTAAGAATCTCTATTCAACGGTTTCTAGTTACGGCCCTTTGAAAGACCGTGACCTTGATATTGGCCTTTCAGGGTCACTCGATTACCTCCATAATTTAATCCCTTTCTTTTGGGAACAGTGCCCACATATTCTGAAAGGTCCATGAAATTTCATTCAACGGTTTTTCCGTAATGTTGCTAACAAACAAAGAAACAAACTCGACCAAAAACAAAACCTCGTCGGACTCCGTCAGGGCGAGGTAACAATTGAAATGCGTCACCGAAGTCAGGAATTTAACTGTACATCTTGTGATAATAAGGAGAGTCATTTACAAAGGGACTGCCATTGTTGGTACCCAGGTGGCCAGATACGAAAACAGTATTTGTCCCTGTCCACTCATACCAGGACAGAGGATGCGCAGCCTCATTTCTGTGCCTGAATGGCCTTTTGACGATATGAAGCTTTGTCTCTCCTGACTTGTTTTATTTCATTGCCATTACCTTCAGATGTTGTTTTATTCAAATAAGAAAAACTTTCACTAGTCAAGAGGTTATTAAAGACAATATCTAATCCCTCCAGTTTGCAAAGTTCATTGTAAGATAATAAAAACCTTGTCAGGTAGCAAGAATAAAAAGAGAAAAAGTCTCAGTGATGGGTTTTCTATTGATTAGCGCAAAAATGTGCAAGATAATGTTGCTTTGTGGAAACTACTTTCTGAAATTTATCAGTCAAGCTGTTTTATCTTGAGGCTTTTTTATTTTTATGGTTTCTCTTCTTAAGCTTCATAAGTAATCAAAAGTGAAAGCTGGTTAAGAACGTTTCATTTTTTATTTTACTGGTGAGAAGATATATGGGGAAAATATGAGTCAATACTCTCCCTCCATCTTATCCTCGTTATCCCCCTTCCCCTTTTTCCTAACACATACTGTACACTCTCCTAATTAATCTTTCATTTTCCATTTTCTCTGCATGACTAAATTCAGTCATTATAATGTTGGGTTTCAAGTTTCCAAACCATTTTTCCAATAATATGATGATGACGCATACCAACAGAGGTAGAGAAAATAATTGTGGAAGCTAAATTCGTGTGGTGTGGTAGGACTGTGGTGAAGAAGTGTGGCTGGGGCACATGGAGTGAACTGTGGTATAAGGAGAACTGTGGTAGGACTGTGGTGAAAAAGTATGGTATGAGGAGCGGTGTGGTAGGATTGTACTGATCTGTGGTAGGAAGAGATGTCTGGCAGGGCAGTGGTGGAAAAGTGTGGTAATGGGAGAACTGTAGTAGGACTGCGGTGGAGAAGTGTAGTTGGAGGAATGATGTGGTAGGACTATGCTCAAGGATGCGGAGGAGGAGAGATATGGTAGGACTGTAGTGAAATATGGTAGGGGGAGAGGTTTGGTAGGTAATGGTGGAGAGTTGTGATAGACTATGGTTAAGGGGTGTGGTGCGGCTGTGGAGGAAAGGTGTGGTAGGGCTGCGGAGGAGATGCGTAACAGGCGGTGATGGAAAAATTAGGGAGGTCGCAGTGGAAAAGAATGGTACGGAGGAAAGCAAACAGCAACAGACTTAACGGTCCTTTCGAGGCTGCTTGTAACAGAGAAGACTGTCATTATGGTATCTAAATATACAAGTTGAAGGTAAGGATAGTAAAGCAAAAGGCTCCCCCCGACCCACCAACCAAACCCTCCAGTCGAAGTTGGCAGGGAAACAATGAGAAGGACCACCATGCACCATAGAAAAGCTGACATGGAAATTTCATAGGAAAGACTAAAAAGTGGTAAACTATATTCTGTCCTACTGTATCTGTACACTGCAAATGTCAATAAGCTAAAGGTATTAATAATTACATAGCATTTCCCTGCTATAATTTCATCACGATCTGAAACAAAGAAAAACAGCTTACATTATTATTCAGTCATGAAGGTGTTTAGCTGGGGATTTGAAGCGAGATACTTATCCAAGCGATTTTTGAATGTCACCACTGTACTGCAATCAACGACATCCCTGGGCAGTTATTCCAAATGTTAACAACCCTGTTAAATAAAAAAAAATACTTGGCTTCATTAGACTGGAAATGTTTTCCAATAACCTTGTACCCATTACCTCTAGTAAATTAGAACGATCAACTGTAAAGTGCATGTCAACATCCGTAATATGAATTCCTTTAATAATCTTGAATACTTGAATCAGATCTCCTCGTAGTCTGCACTTTGATGGGTTAAATAGCTTTAGTAGCTCATTTAATCGCTCCTTATATGGTATGTTCCTTAGTCTGGTTTCATATTTGTTACTTGTCGTTGCACTCTCTAATTTCTCTATATCTTTCCTGTAATACAGTGACCAGAACTGCACAGAGTACTATAGATGTGGATTCACTAAGGAACTGTATAGGGTAAGGATTATATTTTCAGATATGAACTCAAATGATCCACAAATAAATCCAACTCGTTTGTTAGCTTTCTTTATTGCTTCTGTGGACTGTTTACTTGGCTTCAAATTATCTGTTACAATTATTCCTGGATCCTTTTCATGGTTTACATTCATGAGTTGAGAATGATTCATTGTATAACTAAATTTTCACATTTTTACTTTAAATTTATTAATATTAAAATCCATTTGCCACTTTTTCGGCCAAATAAGTAATTTATCAAGATCGGTTTGAATCAATATTCTTTGTACTGGCGCATCTGCTCTACTACCAATCTTCGTATTGTCAGCAAATTTTGATGTTTTACAAAACACACCTTCATCGACATTGTCTGTATAAATCAAGAACAATGTAGGACCCAAAGCTGAGCTTTGTGGTATTCCACTTATAACATTTTTCCAGTCTGATTCTTTACCATTGATTACAACTCTTTGTTTACTATTTGTAAGCCAGCCTTCAATCCATCTTAGTACACTGTCATCAATACCGTAGATGCCCAATTACCGTAGATGCGTAGTTTCTCAACATGTTAAATATGTGGTACTTTATCAAATGCTTTTTCGAATTAAGGTAAATGACATCGGCTGATTTAGTGCTGTCGTACAAATTAATAATATCATTGAAAAAAATCAGTCCGTGCTGAAAGTCTTTGATGAGACTTTTCTGTTCTAAATGCTTGACCAATTTATCTCTAATTATTGTTTCCAACAACTTGTAAACAACTGATACATTTACTAATTTCCAACTGCCTGGTACAGTGCCACTTCTGAGAGAGATAATGAATACACAGTGTGTAAAGGGTTTCACTATTTCATCTTTTGCCTCCTTTTAGACTCTTGAAGATATTCTATCTGGCCCTGGTGTTTTATTTATCTTTAGTTTATTTAGTGCAAGGAATACATCTCTGTCACTGATAATAATTTCTTTGAGTGTGTTGTCTTCATTTACGATTGCGGTAGACAATGTTTGTATTGAGCATGAACTTTATACTGTAAATACAGATGTAAAGAAAGTATTAAGAATTTTAGCCATCTCAGTTTCATCATTTGTATGCCCACTATCTGCTGATACTAGTGGTCCTATTGTTGGTGTTAATATTTTCTTATTTCTGATAAAACTGAAAAATTCTTTGGGGCTTGATTTACTGATGCTTGCAAAATGCACTTCAAGATTTTTCTTACTTTGCTTTATTAAATTTTTACCGTTTCGACTTAAGTTATGGTAAATATCATTATCTTCCTCATTATAAGTGGCTTTGTATTTCTGATAACTTTCTTTGCTGAAAGACTTCTCTTAATATTGCTGTTCCGCCAATTTGGCTTCTTACTTTTCACTAGTCTTCTACCACGTATTGGAAAACATGGCTTAACCGCCTTATTAATGATTTATGTGAGCTATGTCCAAGTTGTGTGTATATTTGTATTCAATAATCTGCACTCATTAGTCCAAGCTGTGTATATGTGTACTTTCTGTTCCCATTCATTGCTACACACAGCTAGCTTTAAGTTGTGATAATCAGCTTTCTTGTAGTCTGAGATTTTCTCATAACTACAATTTTTTCGGTGATACAGAAACTGAGGTTGAATGTGACTATGTGATGATCACTAGTACTAAATTCTTCTATTTGAACATTACGAACAATGTTTTCTGATGCCGTCAGTAAAAGTTCTAGGATACTTCCACCACATGTGGGTTTCTCTACGAACTGATATCATGAGCTTTCAAGTAAGTCAGCAAACAAGTCTAACCCAGTGTGCAAAGATAATGATCCAGTTCATCTTGATACTAGTAAACTGAAATCTCTAAAAGTTACAGCATTCTGGGTACAAAAGACTTCTGCTGTTTCTCTGTATATCTTATTGTCAATTTTTGCAAGACTGGGCTGGTGGATGATAATTAATCCAAATGTCATCTTTCTGCATGAGTCATTTCTGAGCTGAACATAAGTTATATCATTACTGTCAATGGATGGTTTCGGGATTATAACTCGATGAAGGTTACTTTTAATATATGGCAACACACCACCTCCCATTCTCCCATTCCTCTCATTACTGAAAATACTGTAACCAGGAATGTTATAATCTGTTATTAAACCTCTTTTCTTGAGTATCTATCCAAGATTCTGTAATGACAACAATATCATAGTCATCAACAGATACTTGGGACTCTTAATCTGGAAACTTATTTTTCAAACTGTGCGCATTTACAAGAAAACGTTTAACATTATCCTTACTCTGACAAAGGTAGTCTGGGACACTGGCCATTCCTTGATTACAGTTTGTGTCAATGCGTCTGTTCGTCCTGAGCACTGTCTGTTTTTTTCCCAGTAGGACTGCACGGCTTAATCCAGGATGCGGCCTGAGTGTGCAGAACCAACTCCATTCAAGTGCAGACCATCTCTTGCAAACAAACTCAGCTGTTGATAAAAATCGTTCCATGCTCTGAAAAAGTCAGTACCTTCCTGCTGACAAAGAGCCTTTAACCCACCGAGTGCCAGTGCCATTTTGAAATGGTCTGGTATAATGCCGCAGCCAGTGCCAGTGCTGTTTTAAAACGATTTAAAATAAAAAACTTCACTGTGACCACATTTTTCAAGATTCGCGGGTAAAAATTGGAAGGCCTGTAAGGTAACTGTTCCTCTACCATCCCTCAGGCTGTCAACACCATACACTCATTCGCTTCCCCCCTCACGCTTGCTCTGCCTTACTCTGCCTGTGTGCCTCACTCAGTTCTGTACATAGTAAAGGCATTTTGTAAATATTTTCATGTAAGTGTAAGTTGTAAATATTTTCTTGTAAGTGTAAGGACTGTTTAGTGAAGTCAAGTTGTAAATACCTTCTTGTAAGTGCCAGGACTGTACGTAATGAAGTCAGGTTGTACCAATCATCAAGTAAGTATTAGATAAGGCGTTCACAGTGAGAACGACATGCAAATTGTGATAGATGCTGAAGTAATAAGTAATCAGAAAAGTGAACTGAACATTGCTATACATTCCCAGCATAAATATCTGAGTATACCTTACATAGAAAACGGCTTTCTCTAACGTACGTGGTGAGCGTGAGAGAGCGGCTATACCTGTAAATGCAGGACTCAATAAAACTCATTTCTGAGCCTCAGTGAGCATTTTAATGGCGAAATCCGTTGTTTCCACATCAAAATATATCATTTTAGCCAATAAGAAAAAGGCAGAAAAATGGCCAGCACTGGGATGACCCATAGGGCTAAAAATAGCCGGCACGCGGCGGGTTAAACGACTACTAAGACTGAAGGCCTTACTTAGAATGTACTGCCAGCCACAATCCTAGGTAGTATCCCAGAAAAAAAAATAGTTTTTAGTCTTAGCCTTGTATCGCTGGATCATCATCCAGAATCACAGGACCAGTTCCTCTAAGCCGGTTCTGACCACGTCATTCATTCTTGTATGTATGACAACAAGTGGGTTATTGGAGGAACCTCTAGTTACCATATCGAGGGCCTCACTGACATCATTAACACCTAAACCTGGAATACAGAAACGTTTTCTGTTAGTAGGTGCCCTGCTGCAAAACTTCATCAACTGGCCTTGGATGATTGAGTCCTCTATTAACTGAACTTCTTGAGGCTCCTCTTCTATCTCTGCAAGGATGTGAAAATTGTTGTGGGTAGCTATTAGAATGATGCTTTGCTTCTTCGCTGCCTTCACTCTGTTTCGCACTGGCACAAATTTCTGTGCAGAAATGTTGCTAGCCGTTGGAGGTGAATCCATAGGGATGCTTGGGAGGATCCTGTGGGATGATGGAATGGGAACTGGATAGCTTCGTTGACCCTCCCTGGTTCCTTCTGTACTCAATAAGATTCTGCGGGGTGACGCAATGGGAAATAGATCTCTTCACTGACCCTCACTGGCTGCTCCTGCACTGCGACCAATGTTGTTTGCACCAAACTCCTCCAGAGCATTGATCCAGCAGGTCAGAAAATCTATCCGATTATTTGCTTCCATCAGTTTCTCCTCCATATGTCGTCAGTCTTTGCACATGGATATTTACTTGCATCTTTATGCTGAGTGTCCAGCAACATCCCTGACGTTGCTTAACCCCTAAACAGCAGAGTTGTTTTTGCTTGACTTCTGTGTCTCGCGGGCATATTTGCTCTCTGACAGACTCTATAAAAATATTTGCCAAAAATTAGTCATTAGTCCTAGAATATTAAAATTAAATATGCATATGGCACATACCTTCAGCTTTCTCCTGGGACGTTTGTTGAGCCTTCGTCGAGTACCATAGGACTTGTGGAGACCTCTGAAGTTGGGTAACGAAGTCTCCACTTTACACTTCCCAACAACCCGTAATATGATTACCACAGCCTGATATTATCACTAGAAACACTATTCTATGATTCTCAAATAGTTTGGAATCCATACTCCAAAAAAAAACACTGTGAAAGCAATGAAAATTATGAGCGCTTATGACCTTCCCACTTGCGCTCGTTCGCCACTGGTGTTCTGTCATTTATTATTCATAAAAACACTCACACTTTATATTTCTATTACTACATAACACTTATATATATCTACAGTCTTTATCCATACGTTTCCTTCAGTAATAGTAGTTTATTGTCACTGTAGGCATTCAATTTCTCTTTCAGTAAAATACGTAGCATTCACTTTCTTGTCCTGTATACTAGCATTGAGAGTGAATCTGTCACTTTCACTTCCACTTTCATAACTCAAAGTATTCATACATGCTAGAGTGAAGCTTTCACTTTCATTACTCCTCGTATATATACTCGTATTCTTATATTACTACACATTTACATTTCTATTTACATTTTCTATTTTATTTACATTATTTACATTTCTATTTCATTTACACTGTGTTATGCACTGTCACTTGCAGTAACTTATAAAACTAATTTCCACTGTTCACTTATATTTACATTCATTGTTTTCACTTGCTGTTTACACATTATTTACACATTATTTATACATTTCCACTTGCACTGTTTTACTCACCAGAAAGATCGTAGTCACTGTCAATCATTTTCATTGACAAATTAGCCAGTTGACGTTCCACAGCAGTCACTTAGCCATTTACCCCTTTCCACACGACAGCTGCTAATATATACGTTATGAAATGTTTGGCAGGAAATCTAGACAATACATTATAAATTAGGTAGTTCCAGGTGAATGTAAATAACACTTAGGCTTCTCCCTTCCTTTCTTATATATAGTTTTATTACGAGAATAGGTTATAGGACATATTTCAAGGGGAAATAAACAGCGAAAATTAGCGAACGAGTGCACGTGAGATGTTGTCAGGTGATAATTAGCTAAATCCAGTTGTATGGCACTATCACTTACCTTATTTCTTTTTTGTATATATTGTTTGGTATAAGAATAGGGCATAGGACTTATTTCAATGGATAAAATCAGTGGAAAATTCCAGGGAAGATTTACTTAGCATAGCACAGCCGGGCAGGTGAGAAAAGAGGGTAATGGAAGGGAGGTAGGGAGGGGAGTCAAGAACGAGGAGAAATGGCTAAATTGTCAACAACGGATGGGAGTACAGATGAGATTAGGAGTGCTGACAAGTGTTGGACATTGGCAGTACTGATAGATGATACAAGCCACCACTTGAAACCCCGGGCGAATTCAAAATAACACAGAATCACAAAAGTGATGCCCCGCAGTATGATCCCTTGCTCCCAATCTCCTTGAAAGTGACGCCTCGCAGTGAAGGGGTTAAAGCTCCAGTTTCAATCTCTTGGATATTATCCTTTTCATTCCTAGGAGTCGTCTTATTCGATTTAGCATTTATTTTTGGACTCAATTTCCCTCTAGGTCGCTTTCTAGCTCCGAAAAGATAGTGACTCATCGTCAGTGCCTGTAGGGAGCCATGAGCTCTACGTTTCACTCGGATAATTTTCAGACACGAGTCAAAAAGGTTCCGAGGATGAAGATATTGCCCATTGGTTTGGAGAGAAGCCAGGACCTTCTGTTCTCGGGGAGTGAGGGATTTTTCAACAATCACAGGTTATAAGTTGGTGTCAACACAGCCTCTCAGAAGAGGCAGTTTTGATGCTGACGTGAAGGTAGTGGCTGGTAATGACTGCTGCTGTGAGTTTTATAAATGCATAATTAGGTTTTTATATCCGTGTCAACCAGAGGATATCTTACTTTCTTGTATGCATGCCATATCTACACGATATCATGCAGTTTAAGGTACTGTACACTTTACAAACTGGCTGGTATTGATAAGCTTCTTCATTGAACGGGTGTACTACAGTAACTAGAATAAAAGTGTGGTAACAGCAAGAAGTTCAGAGGCACTCAGTGTAGCGCATCTCTCCAACAAGAATGACGTAATTTCCAATCCACTCTTCAAAATGGGTTAGGGTTTCACATCACTGGTTAGGGTTTCGTAAAAAGTGTTTCCCGGATCCAGGAACTGTAATAAGAGCCGGATCGGTCCCAAAAGCTACTCTGTTGTTCCCTAGGACATGAGCTATCTACCCACCAAATTTGGTCCACATCTCTCTTTTAGTTTCGGGTAATTCTGCTAACGGACAAAAAAATTAACAAACACAGGTCCCAAAAGTTAATTGATTGTTCCCTGGGACATGGGCCACGTACGCGCCAACTTTTGGACCAAGTCTTTCTTTTAGTTTTGAGTAATCCATCTAATAGACAAACAGTGAAACATACAAAAAACAGGGGCGAAGACATTCTCTCCTTGTCGGACAGAATAAAGTCAGACCGATGTCCTGGGGTTGAACGGGTCAAATATCGTGTTGTTCTTGACGTTTGATATATATCTATGTATCTATATCTACCTGTCTATCTATCTGTCTATCTATCTATCTATCTATCTATCTATATTAGAGAGAGAGAGAGAGAGAGAGAGAGAGAGAGATTTATAAAGATGTAGATATAGATAGATAGATAGATAGACAGATAGATGGATACATAGATATATTGATACCGGGTATATCATAAACCATATCCGCGTTTATCTAAATATTTTTCACCATACATTTGTTTTTGCACACCATGTTCCTGCTAACTTATTGTGCCGTATACTTGTAAACCAAATAAAGGCTGATATCATTCTGAAGTGGATGCAGGATTTTCTCCACACAGCTACTGTACACTAACATACATCTGTGCAAAATGTTATGAAAATTAATGAACATATAAGAACAGAGGATCCGAAAATTATTGCATTTGTTTGGTTTGACCTTTGATCCCATAAAACCTTTTAAAATTCTTGAGGGAAGAAAATGAAGACTTGTGGATAATATATGCCGGAGTAACAATTATATCAAGATTGAAGTAAGTTGGAGAAGAAATGAAGGAAAAATATCAGTCTGAAAAGTGTTTACAAAAGAATAAAAACAGACGAAGAATGAATAAAGTAGGTGTGCAGCAAAGAGTGGTGCCTTAAACAACAGTTCATGCTGACAACAGTTACTTGCCGCCGTGACGCGTCTCATCACCACCGCTTCACTCCATCCCCGTCATATATTTCTCACTAATATCTGCAGCTCTCTTGCCCAGCTCTCATCGATACATCTATCAGACTTCCCAGCATTTTTTTTTTTTTCATTTGGACAGCAGTCACTTCCCTCCGTTGTGCAGGTAACCGTAAAACAGGACAACAGTGGTAGGAAAGAACAAACAATCGGACATTTCATTTTAACATTAACCACTTCCCTCCGTTTACCACTGTTCATCTACTTCCCTTCCACTTTTCCTCTTGGTGGTTCCTATTTTGGGATTACATCTCTAAGGCTATATACCCATGGATCCTACTTTCCCCTCGTAGTAATTTTATTTTTATCAACAGCACCACTCACCCCCGTTCCTCATTTCTCATCCAGATCCTTTTTCTTATTTCTGGTTTGTAGTTTTCTCTTTTTTTTTCGACATTACGATTCTGTCTGCGCACAAATGATTCCATCCATTGCTGAATTTTCATTTACACCCCTTCTTTGACTTATTGCCGTATAATAAATTTCTCGTTCTTATCGTCGGCATTTACTCCCCTCCGCTCTTCGTCTGCCACGCAAAAAACAGGACAACATGATTAGAAGAAATTCAGGCCAACACTTAATATCGATAATTGTCATTTCCCCCATCCCCCATCTTCGTTTGCAACTCTCTCTCTGATTCCACCGTCGTTGTTTTCTAATTGTTTTTAGGCGCTGCAATTCCTCCTTTCAACGCGTATGACCTTCAGTAGTTCCCTACTTTCCCCTCGTAGTTTTGTCATATGTTTGCTACAGTAATTTCACTCATTCTCTCCTCCGTTTCGCATCTTTCATCTACGTCCTTTCACCCTCCTCTATCGTAGTTTCTAATTGTGTTCAGGGCTCCAGTTTTGTTTCTACTCCCCTCTTTTCGTCGCTTCAGTTTCCTCCTCGCCACTTTGGTTCCTCACCATTTACGGTTCTTCCACCCTTCCTCCTCGCAGTTTTATAGTTGTTCTTCTGGGCTACAACTCCTCTAACCACCCATGACCTTCACTAGTTTTCCCACCACCATTAAAACTTTACTCTCAAAAATGGAATTGTTGTAGGTGCGCGTGGAGGAGGGTTGCCTGCCTAAATGCCCAGCCCTGGAATAACTTACCACGAGAGCCACCTAAACTTTAGGTATCTGGCTTGCGTCGAATTAATCCTCTTGAGGGTCGAAATATATTAGAAACCTGGCACTGTTATGGACAGACGGATTTTATGCACTTACTCGTACACCTAGCTGTTATCCACTCATCTGCTTTTCAGTTTTTGTCGTGTTCTCTCTCCACCTTAACTTTTGGTAAATATCTCACGTTCACCATATCCTCAGTATGGTCATAAAGTAATAGGATTTTGGTAGTATTATGGACTCGAACTTGTTAATTTATCTCTTCAGTAAACCATTAGATCTGATTTACTTGGAGAAACACTTAATCTTTCGCTATCTACTGTATATTACTCGAAAATGATCTTCTGAGAGCTTTTAAAATATTAGAGTTTTCACACATATTATGTATTTTTAAATCTTAATTGGCTTATCTATTCATCCGTCCATCATCTAACCCTTCCCATATCATTCTGTTTCTTAGCTAGTTTATTTTCTCGTAACTCTCATCAAACCTGTCTTCGCCTGGTCGTAATGTATTAGGATTTTCGTAATAGTATGGATACTAATTAGTTTATCCATTTATTCATCCGTCTATCGATCATCAGGTCCTGTGTCATTCTCTCTCCACATAAATTTTTCGTAACTAGGGTAAAATCTATCTTCTGGCAGCTCGGTATGCACTATTTTTTTTTTTTAATTCCAGTATTATTTGTTTATCCGCTTTTTCATACTTTCTTCCAAACCTCTCTAATTTTTATCTTCCTAATCAAATTTTCCTAGACTCATGTCAACCTGATCCTGTGGGAGCTCGTAATATATAAGGACACTAATACTAAAGACAAAACAATTAAAATCTGTTTATTAGTTCATAGATTCATTCAGTATTCACTCATGTATTCATGATTCTCTTCAATAAACACTGTATTGGCACGTCAAACCAATCTTGTTCCTGCTGGGACAATGGATGGATTTTTGATGTAGAATGGATTCTGATTTGTTTATCCATTTATACGTCCATCCATCCATTGCAAATAACCTATAGAAAGCAGCCCAACTTTTTGTTAAATGTCTCACGTCAAACGGACAATTTCTTCGGGCTCATATTGTAATAGGACTTTTGTTATGGTATGAACACTGTTTAGCTAATCTATTCATCAGTGTATATAATTCTCACTCGCTCTCTCTCTTTCTCTCTCTCTCTCCACTCACACAAAACCATGATCAGTTCACAGCGTTTATTCCTGCAGTGTGGTTTTCTACCCACATAAAACATAGCCTCGCGTGCCATATTCTCGTCACCTATGGAGGCTACCTAGCACCTCTTTCCCAACGATTCATTTTGCAAAGTCCACCTTAAACATTTTTTTCTATGCTATTACTGTATCTTAATAAAATATTCATAGACTTTTTAATAATTTATGAGAAATACCATTTTGATGTATACAAAACTACAACTGTAAGGCTGAGTTGCAAGAAGCAATAATTGGCACTGGCTGCATTGAAAACATACAGAAGAATATCATCCTGCCTTTTTCAGAAATGCAAGAGAATGGAAAAAGGGCAGAATATATGAGGGAAGTCGAGGAGTGATTGGGTAAATATGGATTGGAGCGGATGGGGGACGTGGAAGGTGTGTGCAAGATATTCACAGAAGCAATGTGTGTAGCATGTGAGGTGGTGTGTGCAGTGACAAGAAAACAAAACGGGGTGCAAGGAACACATTGGTGGAATGAAGAGGTGAGACAGGCTGTGGCACAAAAGAAGAAAGCATATAGTGAGTTGATGAGAAACAGGGGCGTGGAGGAAAAGATGGAAAAGAAAGTTACATGTAGAGAGGAAGAGAGATGAAATGATTAGCAAGAGAGAGTCAGAAGAGAATGGATGAGGAATTTGGAAGGAATTTGAGTGTTAAGTGGAGGACTTGTAAGAAAATGTTCTGGAAAGAGGTAAAAAGAGTTAGACAGGGTGATAAAGAAGTAAGTCGGGGAGTGAAAGCTAAAAATGGAAGATTGATAGTGGAGAAGGGAGAAAATGTGAGCAGAGGGAGAGAACACTTTTAGGTATTGTTGAACATAAAATATGAAAGTAATGCAAGTGTAAGTGGCTGGGGAATGGCTGGGAGAATGACGGCTGTGAGGAGAGAGGAAGAAATCAGTAGGATGGAAGTAGTGGATGCAGTGAAGAAAATCAGAAAGGGAAAAGCCCAAGGAATTGATGGAGTGGGTGGCCAAATGCTGAAGCATGGAGGAGAGATTGTAGTAGAATGGATATGGAAGATGTGCAGATTGGCCTGGGAGGAAAATAAAATCCCGGAGGCTTGGAAGTCGGGTATTATTATTCCCCTGTAAAAAGGAAAGGGGGAGAAAAGAAGTGTGTGGTAATCATACAGGCATTTGTCTTCTTAGTATAGTAAGAAAAGTATATGGTAGGATACTTATTGACAGAGTTAGGGAAATAATAGAGGAATTTGTAGGCGAAGAACAGGGAGGTATTAGGAAGGGATGAGATTGTTTAAATCAGATATTCATTCTTAGGTCTTCAGTGGAAAAGATTCTAGAGAAGGGAAGGAAGTTGAATGCGGCCTTCATGGATCTGGAGAAAGCATATGACTGTGGATAGACAAAGAATGTGGTGGAGAATAGTAAGAAAATATGGAGTAAATGGGAAGTTGTTGAATGCCATGAAGAGTATGTATGAGGGTGCTAAGGCTGCTGTGCGTGTGGATAGTGAACTGAATGATTTTTCTTTTTTTATCTGAATGTTGGATTAAAATAGGGATGTGTCAGGTCTCTATGGTTGTTCAGTTTGTATATAATGTGGTTATAAAAGAGGTACAAGGTACGGTAATGGGTGTTGGAGCCACCCTAATGAGAGGTCAGTGTTTGGAAACTCCCTGTACTGTTGTTTGCAGATGATATTGTATTGTTAAGTGAAGACGAAAGGGGATTGCAAGGCTTTGTGAATGAGTTTGGGAGAGTGTGTAAGAAACGGAATCTAAAAGTTAATGTAGAGAAGGGTAAAGTTATGATCTTTGAGAGAAATGAAACCACTGAATATACAGTGAAGCTGGATGAGGAGGAAATGGAAAATGTGAGTGCATTTATGTACTTGGGTAGTGTGATGAGTAAGGATGAAAGTTCAGAGGGTGAAGTGCTTGAAAGGGTACAACAGGGAAGATAGGTTGCTGATTCTTTGAAAGCAGTGATAAGGAACAGGGAAGTGAGCATGGAAGTAAAAAAGTTGCTGCATGACAGTATTGTGATACCAACTCTAACATATGGAAGTGAAGCTTGGACGTTGTTGGAAGGACATAAGTCAAGAGTGAGCAGTGGAAATGAGTTATTTGAGAGGAGCATTTGGAGTTATGCAGAGACAGACTGGCAAATGAGGAGGTGAATGAACGTTGTGGTGTGGATGTGGATGTGACATAAATCGTTAAGAGAAATACACTGAGGTGGTTTGGCCATGTGGATAGATGGAGAGCGAGAGACTAACGAGGAGAGTGTATGCGAGTGAGGTGAAGGGGGTGAGAGGGAGGGGGAGGCAGAGGACGAGATGGAGGAATAGAGTGGAGAGGTATATGAGAGAGGAGGCTGCGAGCTGGAAGCAAGGCCGTGAAATAGCGTTGGATAGGCTAATGGAGGCGATTTGTTTGTGGCCATCCCTTACGGAATTGAGCAGTCTGGTAATAGATTATTCAGAAATAAAATTGTAAGGATTTGGTGGCAGTAATGTTGTTTCGTCTCCCTAATTACCTTGGTGCAACCGACAGGCAGAAATCTAGTCATTTCTACTAATATCCTTCCTAATCCAACGAGTAATCGGTGTTAGTAGGCCTATAAAACCCTAGTGGAGTAGATGTTAATACATCTTCCTAACCCTACGAAAATAGGGCCTATTGATCAACACAGGGGCCGTGCCTAGTGTGCTTCTTGGATATCATGCAGGAAAGAATTATCGTGTCGTAGGCATAAAAATACCGTTAATAAATATGTGCTAGTGCCACCCAGCTGACCAGCGTCATACGTAAAAATGAATATTTAAATATGAAGGAAAGCTTCCTAGGAGAACAACGAGAATATTAATGTGCCATATTCAGGAATAAAATAAGAAGTAGATGATATTAGTTGTTTTAAATCATGAAGGAATATCACGGTGCTATACTCTGCACAGTAGACTGGCAAGGAACAGGCCTTGGTAAGCCTAATGAGTCTACGAAAACAGCACCTCAAGATAGACACAGGTTTGGGAGGTAGTGTGTTTCTTGGCTCCACAGGTGAGGGTGGGTGCGTGTGAGTCCTGCTGTGGGGATATTGTGTTCACCTCTGGTTGCTGGGGTGGTCATGGAATTAGTCAGAGGTAGGAGGAATAAGGGAGAGGAACTGAGATCAGAACAAGGGTGAAATGAAAGAGGGAATAGGAAACACGGAGAGGGAGTAGGGCATAAAGACTGAGGAAATGCAAGAGGGGAGAACAAATAGGAAGGAGGGGAGAAAACAGGGAGAGAGCAAAGAATACCGGGAGAATAATAGACAATGGAAGTAAAGGATAGGGAACTGGGTGGCAAAAAGAAGACAGAAGGAGAGGGAATGGAAACAGGGGAAGGAGTTATGAAATAGTGGAAAACTGGAAGGGTGTAGGAAGATGATGAAATTGTGCATTGGCAAAATTGTAAGGGTAGGCTAGTGGGCTCATAGGTTGAGGAAGCTCTGGAGCACCTCTTTTCTGGTTGATTTTCACTTTTTTTACTGCTAAGGTTCTAGCTGTGCTCTGCATTTCGAAACAAAGGACAAAGAATGTGAAGTAGTATGCTGTATGCCCTATTTCATTGATGATACTACCGGTATATTCTGCTACGGCACCAACGAAATAGTGTACCTACCAGTATTACCAGGCATATCGAAACATGTGATTATCAGTCAGTTTGAATTTCCTGGAGGTAAAGGTCTCGATATTTCTTATATATACTGACTGTATCTTAATCAGATGTGTGTTAGGCATGAAAACACTAAACCAGACATATTGTAGAGCAGGGGTCGGCAACCTTTTCAGTGCGAGGGCCAGAGAAAGCTTCTAGGAGTAGCCTGCGGGCCGGAGTGTCAAAGAGAACCCAAAAGTGACTGTGTACAAAAATTATATATATATATATATAAAGTATATATATATATATATATATATATATATATATATATATATATATATTTATATATAAAGCAGTGATTCACAACTCAAAGTGGGTTGAGGGCCAAACTCCTTCCTGGTGATTTGTCCGAGGGCAAAAAAAAAAAAAAAAAAAGTCATATTTAAACACTTATTAGGTGCTTGAACCGCAAACACTGATATCATAATTCTGGAAAAACGGATGGAGAACACGACATTGGGATTGCCATATTTCGAAAAATAAATAAATAAATAAAAATATATTTCTTCCTTTTCTTTAGATAACACAGAACATATCCAACATACATACTTACAACATACTGTGACACATTTCAGCTTACAAAGAAAACACACCCAACTTAGAGTTTGTTACCCAGAAAATCACTGTTCTGAATTCATTTTGCAGCAATCAACATCTCGATCTTCGGCTGGATTGGGGAAATTGAAACTCTTAATACTGCATCAAGATGTTCATCTGTAATTTTGGGCCTGTGCTTCAATTTGTTGAGGTTCATGATTGAGAGCGACTGCTCACAGTTGTATGTGCTCCCGAACTGCACCAACCAAAATCTGAAATTTTTTAGCAAGTTGGATAATCTTCCTTCTTGAGGCACTTGTAAAAGTCATATAAGAACTACATAAAACTTGCGAATTTCTTCAAAAATCTAGAGATTTGTTTTAATTTCTGGTCAGGTGTCGAGGGCCACATATAATGTCTCCACTGGCCCGCGGGCCTGCAACTGTACACCACTGATATAAAGTTATAACATTCCAGAATGTCTCTAGTATGATAAATTTACGCATTATTCATAGTTTTTTTTCTTTTTGCAGCCAAATACAGAGACTCAAGAGCAAGGAAGGAGAATAATTCCCTCTCCCCTCTGTTATATCAGTGAAACAACGACTTTGACCTCCCAGTTCACAGTTACGGACATAAATAATGATCCACCACATTACGATGCATAATAGGACGATGAGTGATGATTTTCGAAACCCAGTATTGTGATCATCCGAGTTCATCAAACTTCAAAATATTATGTAAAAAGCATTGTACACACCGAGATATAAAGTCTAGAGGCAGTCGAGCAACACTGTATTTCGACTGTTGCGAGACAGTGCGAGACAGTCCTGATACAGACAGGCGACAGTCCAGAGACACATTGGAGACAAGGCAACTTTGTCTCTGTATTGTCTTGAGACTGTTGTGGGACGGTCGCTAAACATTTCTCCTACTTTCTCGCTGGACTGTTGCTAGACAATTGAGAGACAGTCCAGCGACTTTGTCGCGCGTCCAGACCAAGCTGTAGTGAAGAGCTGGTGGGAACAGCAGCCGAGTGAGTAGCTGTCATGTTGGTGGTCGTGGAAGTAGCTGCTGGTGCATCGGCGGCCTATGTTGTTTTCTCTGTACAGCAGAGGAGAGCAAGAACACCTAGGCGATGGTGAACCAAGAAGTTCTTTGAAATAGGAACAATGTATGGAGAAAAAATACTGAAAGAACTGAAACTAGAAGATGCATCTGGATTAAAAAAACTTTTGAGGTTTACATTTTAAGATTTATAATTTTTGTTGGGAATGGCTGGTCCCCAAATTACAAGGAAGGATACAAACTTTTGATCGTCCAACCTTGCTACAATACGCCTTGCAATAACATTGAGATATCTTGCCAGTGGGGACTCATTTACAGACTTGATGTATACTTTCAAAGTGTCTATGTTGTAATTTCGTAGCCAACATTTTTATATATGTAACTCTTTAATCTTGTAATAGGTGAGTCTTGAGTTTTGGTTAAAGTTTTTTTGGTAACTGAAGAGCAGGAGGAGTTAAAGATGAATACAGGGAGTTGATCTTGATTTATTTATTGTCTTCAGAGAAAGTCTAAGTTGAGGACCGTATGTATTATACAGGGACTTAATATACTAACTAAGTCTAGTTGGACCCCTCTTCTTATTCGCTTTCTCCACTAACTGCCGGTTCTATGACCAGTCTCCTTCTGAGCTCAAATTCCTACATTCTCGTTTAGCAGGGGCCGTGTCACGTGTACTATACTGTTGTTGAAAAGTTCTAAAAGCCTCTGTGTGTGTATGTGTGTGTGTGTGGTCACGAGGTGCTGTTCATGGGCTGTTGTGCTGGTGAGAGGCATTCTGGAGAGGTGTTAACGTCATTTCCTTTTGGCCTCTAGGTTTGACATTGACCTAACCTCTAGACTATATATGTATGTTGCTAGCTATTATGTATTAAGACATTTTAGAGTTCTGACATCGCTCCGTCATGCACCTGGCGGTCCTCCGACAGCAATCATCATTGACATATGCTAATCTCTTAATACATAATATTCTTCTTCTTCACTCTTAATACATAATATTGATTATAATAAAGTATAGACATAATATTCATGATAATATTATACTGATCCAGTAACATTACATTTTAAACAAGTTGTATACATAATTGAACAAATCCATTATAGTTAAATTGGTTATTGTATGACATTATGAAAGATGTGTATGTATAACAGACATACGCATATAATTGTGCAATGGTAATATTGCTAGGTCATTACATTACATATGGAGTTATCCCTTTAGTAATGCCTAATATTTCACCCAACTTGTGTGATGATTCTGGTAATACAGAATTGTAGTAACATTGTATGAATTATTACATAATATTGTAGTAACATTGTGGTAATGCATAACTGTAACATTGTATGAATTGTTACATAATATTGTGGTAATGCATAACTGTAACATTGTATGAATTGTTACATAATATTGTGGTAATGCATAACTGTAACATTGTATAAATTGTTACATATTATTGTGGTAATGCATAACTGTAACACTGTATGAATTGTTACATAATATTGTGGTAACATTGTGGTAATGCATAATTGTAACATTGTATGAATTGTTATATAATATTGTAGTAACATTGTGGTAATGCATAATTGTAACATTGTATGAATTGTTACATAATACTGTATTAACATTGTGGTAATGCATAACTGTAACATTGAATGAATTGATACATAATTGTATTGTAATTGTTACATATCGTTTGTAGTTACATAACTGTAGCAAGTGTAACATAAAGCAATCGTTTGTCGTTACATAATTGTAATAATTGCAGTCGTGACATCGCTAATCCGGTCATGCTGCGGTCGATGATAATGATGATGTGCCATGCCACTTGCTCGTGGAGAACACTAATTTGCTTTTTGTGTCACTTATAGAAGGAGTTTATGTTGTATTTTGGTATTTATAGTAACACTTACGCTTACTTTCATTTGTTTGTTATGTGATCTTACTGTATTTTTTTTGTATGTATTGATTTTCTATAGTTTGTTTTTCTTCGTTTGTCTACGCTTTTTCGGTGTTGTCCGAGGGTGGATAATGGCTGATTAATTTCCTTGGGGCCCCTTTTTTAAGGCTTAGTTTATATTGCACAGATATTACTGAAAATGATATTATATAGCCCCATATTTTGTTATTTTATATAAAAAATTATATATACACTATATACAGTATTAACTAAATACACTGACTTATTGCTCACTTGTACCTATCGTGGGCAATATATGTGTCAGCACTGTGTGGAAATCTTTGTCCTCACGATTGTGTGGAAGATGTTGTTTATTCTTGCTAACATCATTTGTGTTGGCCATTTTTTTTTCCTGGTTTTCCTTGTAACATAATTTGCCTGTTTCCACTAGGTAGCTTTCATTAATAAATGTTTAATACAGTTCTTTTAATCGCTCACTGAGTAACTGTGATAGTATACTTTCTTTATTACTTTGTAGATGTAATAATGTATAGCTGTATGTACGAAACACGTATTTTATGTAGGTATAAATGGTAACACTCGTTGGTAGTATATAAATGCTATAATAAATGAATGAATATATAGTGTAGAATATTTATTGTTGGTAATTATTTAGTGGTTGAATTATGCAGATAATTGAAGTAAGTATGTGTACGTAAGTTGTAACTATACGGCATGTTTTATATGTTTGTGCTGAAGGTGTCTACCACTGTGTCTATTACTGTGTATTGTACAAATGAAGTAACTATGTAACTCACTAGTTTTTAACGTGGTGGGAATGATGTGAGTGGTGTTGCACGTGGTGATAGTATTGTCTTTCACGGGTTGATTGACGTGTTGTAGGGTGTCAGACACACGTTGATAGGCGTGGCATCGTCTCAGCAAACACGCATGGTGACGTCGACTTCCAACACTGGTAGCTGTGGTGAGTAAATGAGTAGTGACGAGTAACGCGAGTGAAGATGAGTAAGTAAGATGAGTTGTGAATGTGGGCTTGGTATTTGCTGTCGTCATTTTGACCTCGCATTCCTGCGTCAGTGGTGGAGGTTGAGGGGCGGTAGGAGAGAGTGCTGGGGTTATAGTGTTTGTTGCTTTGGTCTTGCTTTTCCTTTACTTGTTTTGTTTTTTATTCTTCTTGCTGCTGCTTGAAGTTGCGTGAAGAAGATTATAGAGTTGTCTTGTAGACTTGTTATTTGTAGTTAATCGTAGAGCTTGTTGATCCTCACTCCTAACTCATCGTTGCTACTGGATGCTTGTAGACTCATAGGCTCGTTCCTCTTATTGTATACTCGCTTGCTTCATCGTAGAATTGTAGTAATGTAGAATCAGCTGTAGAACTGGAGCTGACAGTTTCGCCTGCTTTTGTAGAAATGATGTTTCGTAGACGTAGAGTCGATCGTTACTGCCACCATTTAATGTTGGAACTTCATATCCAACATTTATATATATGTAACTTTTTAGTCTTGTAATACGTGAGTCTTGAGTTTTGGTTAAAGTTATTTTGGTAATTGAAGAGCAGGAGGAGTTAAAGATTCATACAAGGAGTTGATCTTGATTTATTATCTTCAGAGAAAGTGTAAGTGGAGCAGTGTATGTATTATACAGCGTCTTAATATACTAAGTCTAGTTGGACCCCTCTTCTTATTCGCTCTCTCCACTACCGGCCGGTTCTATGGCCAGTCTCCTTCTGAGCTTAGATTCCTACATTCTCGTTTAGCAGGGGCCGTGTCACGTGTACTATACTGTTGTTGAAATGTTCTTGTGTGTGTGTATGTGTGTATGTGTGCGTATGGTCACGAGGTGCTGTTTGTGAGCTATTGTGCTGGTGAGAGGCATTCTGGAGAGGTGCTAACGTCATTTCCTTTTGGCCCCTAGGTTTGACATTGACCCATCCTCAAGACTATATATATATATGTTGCTAGCTATTATGTAATAAGATATTTTAGTGTCCTGACATCTAAACAGTCAATTACTCCCATCGTTCCGGAAGTGTGTGAAACTCTTATTGATGCTCTGAAGGAATTTGTGAAGGTCAGTTTACTAGATTGTGTACTACTACATTTTAAATGAGGAAAAACATTCCAAGTAAAAATGTGAAAAGTTTCTGAACTGTGGAAATCCTTTATTTGTGTCATGTAGGTCTACTGCTGTTAGTATGACATATGTACAATACTTTTCGTTATATTCGTTACATTTCCTTTAATTTTTAAATTTTGTATCAGCCTTCATTAATTTTATATTTGTATATACCGTACAAAAAGAGATTGACAAGAATAAGAACACTTATTTCAAGCAAATAATAATGAACAAAATGAAAACAAAAAATATCATCCAGCTCATTATTTTTATGCAACTAGAACTTTTGGAATTATGTACTGATCTGCCTAGTATATTTTAAATGCATCATCATCTAACAAAAAGTGCTGTGTATTTGTTGCTGGAGGTTCAGTGAGGGGAGAAGGGGAAGGAGAAGGTAGGAGTTGGTAAAAAGGAGAGGGATTTCGTGATGTCTGGGATGAGGCGTCATCAGTATTTGTCACTGTGGGAGGATTTGTGCTGCTTGTCTGTGGCCACATGTAGTGCTGATGTTGCTGATAATTATTTATCTCATATGCCTTCATCACCAAATCGAATATGATGTTCTCAATTTTATGTCAAGCAACAACCATGTCATAATATGATCTGCCACAGTTGCGTAGTCTGTTAGCCACATGCTCACAAAAGACACTATGTTCGTTTCGTGTGTTTGCCTGTGCTGCAAAGGTTTTCATAACGCTGTAAGCTTCATCAACCTTTTTATCTTCGTAAGCCCTCCCCTTTGCTGCTTTACTGTGCACACTTTTCTGTACATCATTATGCAGGTTGTCTTCACTTTGAGCTGATGTGTCACGTCTAGGTACCTCTTCCGAATTTTCATGTTCTTCTTCACCACCAATCGAGGACACATCGTCAGGATCCTTCACAAAAAATAAGTAGAATTTTAAGGATTTCATGTAAATACTGTTTCACTAACCTAACCTAGCCTAATCACGTAATCCCTAAAATTCCTAGAGATATCAGAAAACCTCTATTTTTATCACTGTTTTTACACGGTCATACTACTTGTAGTTGACGTCGAGTAGGTTAGGTTAGGTTAGGCTAGGTTACTGAAATAGTAAATTCACAAAATCCCTAAAATGTGTTTAGTGGTATCATGAAATCACTAGTTACACAAATTAACTGTAACACACACACACATACCCTAGCATCTTCCCTTCGTTTTTACTCCTCAGTCTCCTCTACCTCAGCATGCACATTAATACATAAAGAAATATCAGTTCTTCCACAGATTCCTCAAAAACAAGAAGAATGGGTCAAAATAGCAGAAGGATTTACTACAGTGTGGAATTTTCCATACTGTTTTGGTGCCATGGATGGAAAACATATCCAGATACAAGCACCAGAATGCAGTGGAAGTCTCTACTATAACTACAAAGGAACATTCAGTGTAGTTGTATTGGCAGTAGTAGATGCACATTATAATGTATTATATGCAGACGTGGGGTGCCAAGGTCGGATTTCAGATGGTGGGGTTTTCAAAGCAACAAGTATCTATAAAAAGATGGAAAGAAACCAGCTTAAGCAACCCCCTCCTCAACCTTTGGGGAGACAAAATACCACTGTTCCCTATGTGCTTGTGGCGGACGATGCATTTGCTGTCAAATAATGTAATGAAACCCATACCTGGACATCATCCACAAGCATCCCCAGAAAGAATTTTCAACTACAGGTTAGGCAGGTCACGGAGGGTAGTGGAAAATGTGTATAGTATTTTGGCAGCTGTTTTCAGAGCTTTTAGGAAACCTATAGCCTTCCACCCAAACAAAACTGAAACAGTTTCCCTAGCTTGTATTTATTTGCATAACTGCCGTCACAGGGATCATGCAGCACGCAACAATTATTCACCTCCTGGAACATTTGACAGCGAGGATATAGTGAATGGCACAACAGTCCCGGGATCTTGGAGAAGTGAAGTCGACAATGATGACATGGGTTTAATTAATTTACAGAATGTGCCAAGGAGGTCAGGGAATACAGCAGAAAATGTCAGGAGAGCGTTCTGTGAATATTTCGCTTCTCCAGAAGGAAGAGTTTCTTGGCAAGATAACTATTCTTAAGGGACTCTGGTTGCCATAATGATGTAGTCTGTACATAACTTTTACTTCTGTCCGCCGATGAGTCTCCGTCAGTGACATCATAAATCGCAGATCGCGACACTCGCAGCAATGTGCACCAAAATATTACATGGATTCCATTTTGTTTCAGTCATCCTTTCCCATTAAGTCCAAGTCTATCTATCTATCTATAGCCCGACGCCCTAATCCCACAAAGGGTGGCCGCAGACAAAACGCCTCCAAGTCACTCTGTCACCCACCATTTGACTCCCCTCCCCCCAACTCGCCCCCCCCTCCCTCATATACCTCTCAACTCCATCCCTCCACCTCATCCTCGGTCTACCCCTCCCTCTCCCTCCCTCCACCTCACCTACATACACCCTCTTAGTCAGTCTTTCATTCTCCATCCTCTCCACATGTCCAAACCACCTCAGTGTATTTCTCCTAATCTTTTCAACCACATCCACATCTACCCCACAACGTTCCTTCACTTCTTCATTCGTCAACCTGTCCCTCCATGTCACTCCACATGCTCCTCTCAAGTAACTCATTTCCACTGCTCTCACTCTTGACTTATTCCCCTCTTGCAAGGTCGACGCCTCGCTTCCATACGTCAGGGTAAGGATCACAATACCATCATGCAGTGACTTCTTAACTTCCATACTCACCTCCCTATTTCTCATCACTGCTTTCAGTGTGCCAACAACCTTCCTTCCCTGCTGTACCCTTTCACGTACTTCATCCCCCAAAGTTCCATCCTTACTCATCACACTACCCAAGTACTTGAATGCACTCACATTCTCCATATCCTCACCATCCAACCTCACTGCACACTCTGTGACTTCATTCCTCTCAAACACCATAACTTTACTTTTTGTTTACATTAACTTTCAGCTTCCTCCTCCTACACACTGTCCCAAATTCATTCACCAAACCTTGCAACTCCCATTCATCTTCACTCAACAATACTGTATCATCAGCAAAGAGCAACACCGGAATCTTCCAAATCTCACCCTCATTCATTAGGGCCACCCCCACATCCACTGCCCTACCTTGTACCTCCTTTACGACCCCATCCATATATATATTAAACAGCCATGGAGACATTACACACCCCTGTTTCAGTCCCACATTGAGATCAAAGAACTCACTCAGCTCACCATCCACTCGCACCGTAGCCCTAGCTCCCTCGTACATACTCTTCACAGCACTCAACAATTTCCACTCCACTCCATATATTCTTAATACCTTCTACATACCTTTCCTATCTATTCTGTCATAAGCTTTCTCCAAGTCCATGAAGGCAGCGTACACTTTCCTTCCCTTCTCTAGATACTTCTCCACTAAACATCTTAGAACAAATATCTGATCTACACACCCTTTTCCCTTTCTAAATCCCCCTTGTTCTTCTCCAAGTAGCTCCTCTGTCATATACCTAACCCTATCAATGAGTATTCTACCATATATTTTACCAGTCACACTAAGAAGGCAAATACCCCTATGGTTACCACATACTTCTCTCTCCCCTTTTCCTTTGTACAGAGGAAAAATTATACCTGATTTCCAGTCCTCTGGAACCCTTCCCTCTTCCCAAGCCAACCTACACAACTTCAATATCCACTCCACGACAATCTCACCCCCATACCTAAGCATTTCACCACACACTCCATCAATTCCTGGGGCCTTTCCCAGCTTAATCTTCTTCATCGCTTCCACTACTTCCGACCTACTGATCTCTTCCTCCCTCCTCTCATCTCTTCTTCTCCCAGCCATTCCCCAACCACTTATACTCACACTGCTCTCACTCTCTACATTCAACAAATCCTCAAAGTGCTCCTTCCATCTCCTCAATTTCTCTCTCTTCTCCACCAACAATCTATTATTCCTATCTTTCACTCCCCTACTATTTCCCCTTTCACACTGCCTTACTTTCTTTACCTCCTTCCAAAACAATTTCTTACTCTCCCTCCATTTCACACTCAGATTCCTCCCAAACTCTTCATCCACTTTCTTCTTACTCTCCTTCACCAGTCTCTTAACCTCCCTTCTCCTGCTCACATATACCTCTCTCTTCTCTCTCTCATCTTCTCCCCCTACCTCTACTCGCCAACCATTCACCATATGCCTTCTTCTTTTGTTCCACAGCTCGTTTCACCTCATCATTCCACCATGCTGTCCCTTGCACACCCTTGCATCTCCTCCTCACTCCACAAACCGCCTCACAAGCTGTGCTTATCTCTTCCGTGAATATCTTACATACGTCTTCCACCCCTTCCATCTGCTCTAGCTCATACCTTCCCAATCTTTCTTCCACTATGCTCTTATACTCTGTCCTCTTCTCACTATCTTGCAATTTCTCCACTCTTCTCACAGGAGCTGCTTCGTCCTGTCTTCCCCTTCGCCTCCTCAACCACTTTCTTTGCAGCTCTACCTTGGCCATCACTAAGTGATGGTCCGAGACTCCATTCCCCCACCCTCTCCACACCCTTGCATCCAACACTTGTCTTCTCATTCGCTCATCCACACACGTAGTCTGTCATTGCCTTTCGTTCAACAAGTTCACCATCCATCCTCCTCATTACTCTCCATGTATACCGGTGGATCATCTTATGACGAAAGTAGGTGTTGGCTATTGCCAACCCCTTACCAGCACAGATGTCCACCAAAGCACTACCATTCCCATCTACTTCCGCTGGCACACCCCACTGACCAACCACTCCATCCACTCGTACATTCCCCGACTTTGCCATTCATGTCTCCAATCAACAGCACTCTCTCGCTCCTCTCAAACTTGTCCATACATGCTTCTACTCTCGCCCAAAACTCATCTTTCACTCTTGCCACTCGATCCTCTGTTGGAGCATACACACATACAATCGCCCATGCTTGTATACCTACTTTCATCCTCACCCATACAATCCTTGCACCCACTGTTCCATACTCTCTTATATTCTCCTTCCACTTCTTGCTTATCATCAGACATACTCCCTCTCTTGCCCTCTCATTCTCACTGACTCCCGCACATATACCTACACCGTATTCCCATTCTCTCATCCTTTCACCTTTCCATTTAGTTTCAGTCAATCCACATATATCCACTTTTGTATCCTCAAGCACCTGGACAATCTCTCTCTCTTTCAAATTCATCATTCACTCCTCTCACATTCCACGTTCCTACTCTCAGAATGTCCTTTGTCCGTTCCTTAGTCGTCAACGTATGGTCCGTCAGGGTCTGTGGCGCTTTATTTGCTTTTTTAGTTAGTTCTTTTTACGGGGTGGGGCACTAACCCACCACCAACCCTTTTAGTCGCCTCGTACGACAAGCAGGGATACTGGGGGAGTATTCTTGAAACCCCCCTACCCCCAGGGGGGGTACCTAGCATTAAAACTGCTTATTAGCATTAATATATACACGTTTCCCTGTGAAGACAATAATGGCATGTGGGGGACTCGAAACTTGTTTTTTTTTTCAAGCAAGGGATGACAGGGAAAAAGAAAAGTAAATATAATGCTGGTGTACCCGTAACGTATCTCTGTTGCTTATTTGTATCGTCTCAACATTTTATAATTTATTTATTTTCTTATCTACTTGTAGTCACCTATAAATACATCTCATGGTTTAACAGGTAGGAATAAATTCGTTTATATAATATTCCAGAAAAAAAAAAAAAAACACGCACACATACACATCGGCAGCATTTGTTTCAAAAGTAGGCCTACTTGGCATCTACAACAACCTCTCGTTTCCAGTATACTAGCACTAATATACGTATCTTTTCACTTTTAATGTTGGCAATGGACGACTGAAACAATATGAAATGGACCCAGGGTAAATTTTTAGAAGTAACCAACAGTTTTTTAAAGGAAAATTTGTTTGTGTTCCAATGCAAAATAGTGTGTTTTAATTAATTCTGACCTTCATTTTGAGGGAAATATCCCCCCTTTGGAAATTTGAGCAAGAATTCCGAAAGTGGGTTTATCCGTCCAAATCAAGATCAAGATTAATTAAGAACACACTATTTTGCATTATACAAACTTTACCTAACCAAACCTAACCTAACCTAACCTTACCTTACCTAACCCAACTAACCTAACCTAACCCAACCTAACCTAACCTAACCTAACCCAACCTAACCTAACCTAACCTAACCCAACCTAACCCAACACAACCTAACCTAACCTGACCTGACCTACCTTTGAGGGTGTAGAATTGTTCCTTTATAATCGGAAACGGTGATTTTTTTTTTTTTTTTTTTTTCTTTATGTGTCCGACTCTAGGCAAAGGCTTCAGGGCCTATAATCTCGGGGGCAGTAGCCTATCCCAAGGCCCAGTAGTCCTCCTACACCTCCACATGTCACCACTTCGGCGCTAACACCCACCGTCCATATTGAATACATGCTAGGGCTGTCTCATACAGGACTGGTGTATTGGTATTAGCGGGGGTATTTTTACGACATGTCGGCGGGTCATCTGGTAGATCAGGAAAGTATGCTTTTTTTAAATGAAATTCAAATCCTTAAACTGTTCCCTGCCCCAGACGGGATTCGAACCCGGGTCCATCAGGACTGCAGGCCGCCTCTCTACCGATTCAGCCACCGATTTACTGGATCTTCCTCATACTTTCTGACTTTTCCTTGCTACAACGAATACAAGCTTGGAAATCAACAACACATTCTTCACCACCAGAGGCCATGACTATGACTGACTTTCAAATCTTGGGGGTCCCGGCATCACCCATAAATACTTTAAGGTGATTGGCTGGTTTTACTTACGACTGTTGTGACTGGCTGGTTTCAAAAGTCCTTGTTGCTCGGAAATGCCTGACTGGCTGTTTTTAAGACTCATATACATACGAAAGTTCCAGCCGAGTACACTCGAGTCCAGCCAACATAGACTGAGTACACACGCCTGCACCAGCCAATATGGCGCAACATTCATCCCCTACTAGGCTTTAGCCTAACCTGTCACTACATGATTACCCTTACAAAATTCGCTCCCCCAACTCAAACTAGGCTTTAATTCCTAAACCACAGGGTTGTTTTTGCTTAACTTGCGTGTCTCGCGGGCATATTCTCTCTCCGACAGACTCTCTAAAAATATTTGCCAAAAATTAGTTATTAGACCTAGAATATTAAAATTAAATATGCTTATGCCACATACCTTCAGCTTTCTCCTAGGATGTTTGTTGAGCCTTAGTCGAGTACCGTAGGACTTGTGGAGACCTCTGAAGTTGGGTAACGAAGTCTCCACTTTACACTTCCCGACAACCCGTAATATGATTACCACAGCCAGATATTATCATTAGAAACACTATTCTATGATTCTCAAATAGTTTGGAATCCATACTCCAAAAAAAAACACTGTGAAAGCAATGAAAATTACGAGCGCGTATGACCTTCCCACTTGCGCTCATTCTCTGCTGGTGTTCTGTCATTTATTATTCATAAAAACACTCACACTTTACATTTCTACAACTATATAACACTTATATACATCTACAGTCTTTATCCATAAGTTTCCTTCAGTAACAGTAGTGTATTGTCACTGTAGGCATTCAATTTCTCTTTCAGTAAAATACGTAGCATTAACTTTCTTGTCCTGTATACTAGCATTGAGAGTGAATCTGTCACTTTCACTTCCACTTTCATAACTCATAGTATTCATACATGCTAGAGTGAAACATTCACTTTCATTACTCCTCGTATATATACTCGTATTCTTATATTAATACTCATTTACATTTCTATTTACATTCTCTGTTTTATTTACATTAGTTACATTTCTATTTTATTTACACTGTCTTATGCACTGTCACTTGCAGTAACTTATAAAACTATTTTCCACTGTTCACTTATATTTACATTCATTGCTTTCACTTGCTGTTTACACGTCATTTACATTTCCACTTGCACTGTTTTACTCATTAGAAAGATCGAAGTCACTGTCTATCATTTTCATTGACAAATTAGCCAGTTGACGTTCCACAGCAGTCCCTTAGCCCTTTACCCCTTTCCACACGAGGTTTAGTAGGGGATAGAGGTCACAGGGCCCTTTGCATGGGGCTAAAAAGCAGCAGAACTGGACAGGCGCAAATCTGGCGTGGTTTCACCTTGAAAGACGACAGTAAACTGAATAAAGTGTGGTGGCCTAGGGGGAGTGCAATGCTGCCAATATCAGCGTGGTGACAGCTGCTAATATATATGCTATGAAATGATTGGCAGGAAATCTAGACAATACATAATAAATTAGGTAGCTCCAGGTGAATGTAAATATCATTTAGACTTCTCCCTTCTTTTCTTATATATAGTTTTATTACGAGAATAGATTATATGGCATATTTCAAAGGGAAATAAACAGTGAAAATTAGCAAACGAGTGCACGTGAGGTGTTGTCAGGTGATAATTAGCCAATTCCAGGTGTATGGCACTATCACTTACCTTATTTCTTTTTCTGTATATATTATTTGGTATAAGAATAGGGCATAGGGCTTATTTCAATGGATGAAATCATTGGAAAATTCCAGGGAAGATTTTCTTAGCATAGCACAGCTGGGCAGGTGAAAGAAGAGGGTAATGGAGGGGAGGTAGGGAGGGGAGTCAAGAACGGGGAGAAATGGATAAATTGTCAACAATGGATGGGAGTACAGATGAGATTAAGAGTGCTGACTAGTGTTGGACATTGGCAGTACTGATAGATGATACAAGCCACCACTTGAAACCTCGGGCGAATTCAAAATAACACAGAATCACAAAAGTGATGCCCCACGGTATGATCCCTTGCTCCCAAGCATTATGAAAGTGACACCCCGGGGTTAAGGGGTTAAAGGTAAGTCTTAGTTAGAATATTTCAGGGACGTAATATAATGAAAATCGTTAACATTGGTTACTTCTAAAGTAATACAGGACTCAGTATTTTGATCCGAACTGCTGGCTGTCTAGCGATTGGCAGTATATCATCTGTGGACGAGGCTACAGATGATGAGTCAATGGCCATACGCTATAGTAATATCTACCTACGTACATGTAGCCTATTCACTTAATTTTTAAAGCTAAAATTGTGCTTACCTCATCTGCACGGTCGTCTGTGCACAGGCTTTTTCTTGGCTCATTTCCTTGATGTAGGAAGAGTAATGGTTGATAGCCAAACCATCTACACTTCTTGAGGGAACAGCCACTACTTTTACAGTCACTTAATTTTCTGTGTTCTCTCCTGAATTGTGTCTTTTAATTGTGAATTTTTTTCTCCATTTCAATAAAGGTTACCTTGTACTCATCAGCAGGGCTCCGTAGTTTTCTTTCCTCTGTTTTTGTATTCCGTGCATGTCACATCCCACAAACAAGTAGTTGCATGTAGCATCTCAATCAGAGAAAGTGTTTTTTTTCTGTTGACCACATGTTAATCAATTAAACTGAATATAAATATTGTAGTTTAATTGATTAGCTAGGAGGTAACTGAGCGTCCGTGATTGAAACATCCACCACGTGAATTTTGAAGTATCAGTTTACAACCATCATCCGTTGCCAAATAACTCCACACTGAGCAACTTGTATCTTGTCTCTCACTAGAACCGCACCGAGCAACTTGTATCTTGTCTCCTATATCTACTGGGAGAGAAGATACAACCAAAATCTTGTCTCTGGACTGTTGCGTGACTGTCCAGCGACAGATTTAGATTTTCCTGAGACAATCGTGCAACAGTCTGGTGACACTGTCGCGCAACTTTTGCTGGATAAAGCATCTTGATGTGTATGTTACCCAGAGACAGTGTTTAGCAACAGTTGCGAGACAAATTAAGATTTTTCTGAGACAGATGCTAGACCGTCCAGAGACCATGTTGAGCGACTTTGTATCTTGGTGTGTACGAGGCTTAAGATTCATAATTTTTCGACAGAGAGGAGCGATAATACTGTCGGAAATTCTCTTATTCATTCATTTACTTGCTTAATTTTGCTATTTCATCCAGTAGACAAATATTCAGGTGCAAAGTTGGAACATAGTACAGTCTCCATCCCTGTCATCACTAAAGCGGGAACTGGAGTCTCCCTATGGGCATAAAGCCGCGTCATTGCTGTAATATCACTCGTGCAAACGGCTCTTTTTAGGGACCATAACCTCGTGCGGGATAAAAGTGCTCTTGGAACACTACCTTGTATCACAGTGATTGAAGGATCATCTTGTGTACCTCAGTGCCTTACCCTTTGACCAATTGGACTTATACTGTACCGTATTTTATTCTTGCTACAACCAAACAACTACAGCTTCAGAGACACCCTGTTATACTCTTTTCAATTTATTTTTGCGTAAAATTGCTGTTTCTCCAGTGTAGCACTAGATTAACATTAGTATAAAACGTTGGTCATTCGGAAGTGTTTATTATTCCACTGGTTAAACCCGCACTACCCTGGATAATCCTTCAAAGGTGATCAAAAAACAAACAAACAAAGCCGTACCTTGGTTTAATGTGTTTGTTTTCATCCGTATTCTATCAGTGTTTCTTCCTTTACCCTTACAGGCTATTACATATTTTATTTTATTTATTCCTCCAGATGATTTTATAAAGTTTACAAGAAACCTGTGGTAGTGCAGGACTCAAGAAGAGATCTGCATTAACCCCTTGGTTATCAAGGCCTCCACTATTGTGTTATAAATGCTGCTGCCAGACCATTATATTTTGCCTTGGGCGGCTTCTAGTAATGAATACCATATGATAAGGGTTAACTTTGGTAAGATATCTTCCATACTTCCTTTTTTTGCTGCCGCCAGCTAATTTTATCCAGTTCAATCCTGTCACTACGATGACATGATTTATATTTTATTCTTTCAACCACCAGACGAGTTTACATAGTTCTGGAGGGACCCTTTATAAATGGAGAAGGTTAAAATTATACAACCATCACCAACTCACATTATAGGACGTCTCCTCTAAACAGACTATGGCTGACTGATGGTATTAAGAATAAACCAAGATTGACGTCACACTAACCGAGAGTTTACTAATGTTGTTGCACCGTAATCAAAGGATGCTGTCATTAATTACCAGAACGTCTTCTCTGTTTTATATTGTTATGGCCTGATGAGTATACCCAGTTAGGGAGATGTATGGTGGTGAAGAGGTTAGAAGTAATAACCAGTAACTCTTACGGTATCAGGACGCTATATTATATTCTTGTTAATGTTAAGCAAACCATATTTAGCTTAAGCGAAGCCTCTGGTAGTAAATACCTCTTGTACTGTATATTATTTTGATTTCTGCCACTGTCAGAAGAAAAGGATTTGTATAGGGCAGAAAAGCGTTCATATGAGGTACTTTGAGGGCAGAGGGAGGCGTGAATGAATAAAAACAAGGTGGATGATTAAAATGAGTGGATGTGTGAATCAGCGATGTACAGGAATTGAGAATGCAAAAGAAAAATGAAAACATGAATGGATAACTGGTATATGTACGGAGATGCACACTACCTGGGTTACATACTTTTTTTTGTCGTCTTGGTAGTGGATATAATGGCTTTACCACACTTTAATATGAAGTTCATCTTGTGTGGATCATTGGGTTTGTGAGCTGGAGTTCAAACTTTCGAGGACTTGAATGATAAATGTGGCCCACAAATATTTAGCACGCTGTTCATGGTTCTCATATTTTCGTACTTCGCAATTCCTGTTTGTGGACCCCTTCCACCACCGGATGATGATGATGATGATGATGCAATAAGCAGAGATTATATTCAGCTTATGAGAAATTTCCCATACTACTGGCCTTATACAACAGGGTGCTACTGTCCCTTTTCTGCCTTTGTGTCTTCGTGATAACACATACATATATAGACTCAGTTATGCTGCATCACAACATAACTGAGTAAGAACAGAATGATGAGTATTGTAACTTCGTCAACGCCCTTAATTCGAGCTCACATTCTATAGACTTCTCTGCTTTTTCATTCGTGCTACTACATGATCTCGTTCAGCTTAGAGGAGACATGTCGAAATGGAGGCATGAGACGTAACCTTCCTTAACCCCGTCACAACAAGAAATCTTCCCAGTGGTAGACACAATAAAAAAAAAAGGACGTCCTTGGGCTGATGGGGTTAACAGTATTGGTCCAACATCTCGACATGTGTTACGTCATTCTTAGCGGATTCTTCTACAACAAACCCTTGAAGGGCAGCATTTGCATAACACCTCCCCCGTCTAGTCAGGAACACAAGTTGCCCAATATTCCACGCTTTCCAGCTCAGTTGATGACCATGTACTCTGACTGGAGAGCTGATTGACTGTAATACATACTGAAATTGTGTTTACCATGAAGACACAATCGTCTCGGTTCGATCTGGACTCTCTTTAGGGATACTTAAAGAGGGTCCAAGTCGGATTGAAAATATTTTATTCTAACAACACAACATGGTCAATATATGGGTATAATCTTACATTAAGAATAACGTAAGTTAAAACAGAAGTTGTTCTTCAAGGAAAACTGGGAAATCAGCTCAAAAGTCCTAATATAAAAATCAGATCATAATCAGGACGAAATATAGAAAGGAAAACAAAAGACACTCTGGCAGTTTCCCCAGGGGAGTGCCATCCTGTACAGACGGTGTGGTGGAGGTTATTTGTTCCCTGGCCAGCACTCCCGAGGGCCCCCAGGATGGACGTCTTGTGGGACCCATAGCGGCTGATTAGGCAAGTCGAGGCCGGTGCAGGGGCATTATGATGCGGGGGCTGGTTTAAGAGCTACCGTCGGTGTGGTGCTGGCTTGCTGGTGGATTTGGTGGATTAAATGGCTTTGGTGTTGGTGTGGTGGAGGATGTGCTGGTTTAGTTGTGGTGGTTGAACTGATATCTATGACTGCGATGGAGCTGGTTTATAATGATGGTCATAAAGGGATATAGGGATGAGGTGTTGGTTTGGTGGCGGATGAGTAGTTTGTTGGCTGCTGTTCTTTAATGGAAGATTGTCGGTGATAGTGCTATGATGGTTGTTGTTGTTGTTGTTTCCCCAGTCAGTCTGATCAAGCAGACCCATCAACCGTAGGCAAGTAACCACCCCTGCAGGACTGTCTCTTGCAGTAAACCAGGGTTCCCGTGCGGCTAACAGTGCTTCACCACAGCAAGGCGTGGGGATTAGTATGGAGGTTTGGTTCTTGGGTGGACGCCATACTTGCGTCTCCATCCAGTTAACAGGAGTACTATGGTCGGTTCCACGTCACCCCGGTATTTGGCTATATGGTTACCACCCACCGTTGTTAATGGTTTCCTGAGTTACAGGAAATCATTTGTCTTGTCACTCTGTGTAGAACCAACTGACGTGGAAGGAAGAGTAATAAACACTAATAAAGAGGATGGTAGCAATAGGAAGAGAGGAAGACAGACACACAGAGAGAATAATAGCCATCCTTTTCCAGCAGTATATTGTGTTGTGGCCATGATATGAGGGTGTAGGGGTATTATGATGCTGGTGGGACTGATGTAGTAATTACGGGCGGTGTGGTGGTGATTTGTTAGTGGATTTGATTAATTAATGGTTGTGATGTTACTTTTGTGGTGCGTGTGGTGGTTGTAATTGTGGATGTTGAATATACGCAAAAGCTGGTAATGTTCGACGTATGAATGTGGTGGTCGCATCCAAAACTGTCGTGTTTAAATCCAGATCAAATGTGTTTGTATCCAGGATACAAGTGTTTGTATCCAACACAAAAGTGTTTATATCTAAGGCAGTGGTTTTACACCCAAGATACAAGTATTTGCATCCAAACAAGAGATGTTTGCATCCAAGTTACGAATGTTTGCATTCATGGGAGAGATATTTGTATCCGAGGTCTGCATCCGGGACAATGATATTTATATCAGGCATAGTTGTTTCCATGCTAGACTGAGGTATTCGCATCCAAGATACAGGTGTTCATATTCAGCGACAGGCGTCTGCGTCCAAGACAGGTGCTCATACTGAAACCAGGTGTTTAGATCCAAGACAGATGTTTGCATCCAATACAGCTGTTTGCATCCAGGACAAGAGGTCGCATCCATGACAGGGATAATCCTGTGCTTATATCCAGCCCTAAACGAGGAGAGAGCAGCCTACCACCATAACACGCTACACTGCCCTCCCACCAACACCCGACCAGGGAACACACATTTTAAGAGAAGATGGTGCAGGTAATGAGAGAGAGAGAGAGAGAGAGAGAGAGAGAGAGAGAGAGAGAGAGAGAGAGGGGAGAGAGAGAGAGAGAGAGAGAGAGAAAGTGACTACAAATTCGGGGTAAGGTAGGGTTATGAAAAAAATAAATAAATAACCTTCGCATGTAACATTGTCGATTGATCCACATCTAACTCAGACATCTCCCTAATACCCTGAGACCTACAGGGATATAAACCTTTCCCTCCAGGGACCCCGTACCGTATGAGACTACCAGAATCGTATGACTGTAGCAAGAATAGAATGCAGTGGATGTCCAGGTGTTGAAAGGGTTAACTTCTGCAACCCGAGGACTCTTTTTTTTCTAATCATTAGACAAGTATAATGCAGCGCCAAAGATTTTTTCAAACTACAGGTGTTAGATACGGCCTTCACTAACTACACTGACCGTAACAGACCTGCCCTGAAGTGAAAAAATCATGTGATCATAATAAGTCTAGAAGAAAACAGACGACGTCCAGGTAGTAAGACTGTAAAGGCTGTTGTATAGAGCTATGGAGACCAGTTAGTGTTGATGACGGTGGTGTCTGGGAAATAGAACACGGGACTAAACAGGTTTATTGTGGTATCTCCCGACAATTTTATTCAGATTTGGGAGAGAAAATTCAGAGTACAGACTTTTGACACAGCCCTGATTACCTCTTCAACGCGAACAGTATTTCCTAACGAACAGTATCTTCTAGGTTGAATAACATACCAGAACATAGTAATAATGAGATACAAAGACGTTGCTGGGCTGTAGGGTGTAAGACCGCTACCAGTAGAGCTCTGGAGACCACTTGGGTGACGATGGTGTGTGGGAAACATTGCGTAGTGAAATAAAAGACCACCGCATGAAACGGGAAACTAACGGCCATGACGGGGAAAAACTGCCAATTCATGTTAGAGTCTGGATACCTTACTAAATAATCAGCAGTTCAATTAAAACATTGGCATTGGAATATGTGACTGGACTAAAGTTTCTGTTTAAAAAGGCATACAGAAGCTCTATATACCAGTTACATTTTCCTAGAAAGTATTTACAACTTACATTTTCACTTGAACCCATGATATATTTCTCAGGTAAGTTTAGTCACCTCGTGGAGCCTGTAGTGACGGTGCTGGGCACATACAGGTAAGTGAATAAATGACAGGGTATTTGAGACAATTATTAATATTTTTTTTCAGCAAGAATAAATGAAGACTCACAAAAATATTGTTTTATGATAAGGAAAAAAAGAAAAAAATAGCAAAACAAGATCAATTCATGCCATGGCCAGTGATCAAGTCACAGAGCGAAGTCGTCATGTGTTTGACGTGTGTCATGTCAGGAAACCGTCAAATGGAGGGAGGGGCAAAAGAAGTGGGTGCGGTGATTTAAAAAAAAAAATGGGTGAGACAGACTGGAAATTTGGTGGGTGGTGGGGCTGGAGCAATCAAGTATACCTTTTTGAAATTCAGTATTGTAGGATCAGTAGTTTGATTACAGTGAAGGTTTGTTTGAATATATCCTCTTGGACTAGGTGTAGTGGGTAAATACTTGAGGGAGGAAGAAATGGGTCGATGAGCTGGAATGAAGATGAATGTGGAGAAGGACTCTGAGAGTATACCCTGTGAAAGTAGGGGCTGTGGGAATAATGGCTTGATTGCAGTGGAGGTGTATTTCGAAGTGTTCTTCAGCTGTACAAGCTACCGTTGCTACCATTCACCCGTTTTTGCTACCACGGTAAAAAAAATAAAATAAATACAAACAGTTTATTACTCGGATGAAAACTAAGTCAAGTATAATAACCACTGCTAAATGAATGTGACCTCTGCAGTTTGCCACCCATTGCTTACTCTGATATATTACCTTAACTACCAGGCAGTCTGACAGCCCACTTAACATTCCCGTGCTTATTCTCACAACCATCTCCTTGATCCTGATTACATATTTATACATCATTTGTGCGATCACTAAACGATCCTGTTCACCTTAGAGAGACCTTTCGACCTGGGGTGATTAATTAACCCCGACGCTACTGAACATATGTACCAAGTCGAACCAAATGTTTAAGCACCGTTGGGTCTGGTTAGTACTTGGATGGGTGACCGCCTGGGAACACCAGATGCTGTTGGCATCCCTACGTGTCAAGTGGGGTTGGTGGAGGATTAGTGCCCCTCCCTGTAAAACAATTAACTCTAAGCCATTGGCCACCCCGTCTGGGATACATGGCGTTTGGCAATGAAAATTTACAATATGAATTACCGTATCATGACAGCCTACCTTCATTTACATCCACACGAAATAATAAAGACATGGACACTTTTCTTGCAGTCTTGTCGCTTCTCTTGTTTACTAGTTTCCCTTGCAGAACTCTTTTACTCAAGTAAATAGTTAGTATACTTGATCATCAGTTTGTAATGGAAGAAAATGTTAAGATACGCATCAATTTTCCTACACACACACACACACACACACACACACACACACACACACACACACACACAAATTAGTTTTCATTCTCACCTGGTACTCTCATCCACTCACCACCTATTCCACCTTTCCATTATATTCTCTGTCTCGTCTGCATTCAGATCCCTGATCTAATTAACGTTTTCATTTCTGCATATGGTTTTATCTGTTCAGAATTTCTCTCCCTCTGATGTCCTTGCTGTTTGCTGGAGTATAAACAGGCACCAACACTCACAGTTATATTCTTAAATCGCTTTAACCCAGATAATATAGTGAGTTATTACTTTTCGTATTTTCTGCTACCACTCGACGCGATGTTTTGCCTTGAAGGGATCTTTTGTAGCGATACACGAGTTAATGGTGATTGCTTCTAAGCGCTTCAGTTCACTAGTTCCAACGTAAATAAAATAAAATAATCTGGAATGAGTCAAAAGTAATAGTTACGCCATCGTAGTGAAGCAACTAACCAAATCGGTTCTGGACTCCATCTTGCCATATTCTGCCACATCTTCCCTCTGGTCTTGGCAGTGGCAGTATGTGTGCCTGCCCACATACTCATCCCCATGCTGCCCCTGCCCTTCACCACTTCCCTCTCAATTTCAAGCTCTGGGGCTGCATGTTCAGCCACCGTCCACTGTTCTCTCTCTCTCTCTCTCTCTCTCTCTCTCTCTCTCTCTCTCTCTCTCTCTCTCTCTCTCTCTCTCTCTCAGAGCACTGGTTCCTCATATTTTCGAAGATACAATTCTTAAATGTGGTCTTCGCCTTTTCTAGGATGATTCCCGTCACAGGGATGGGCTGAGATGATGGATGGTGGTACAGGATGGGGAGGGACAGATATATCCTATGCGTATGGGTGTTCTAGGTCGACCGGTAGCCAAGGCAGTTATTGTTAGGATATTCACACTGTCAGGTGTGTGAACAGGAGTGGGCTGGATGGGCTTGCATGATGGTGGGTAGTGAGGCATGCTGGATAAATAAAACATATGCTGTGAAGATGAACGTTATATGCAGGCTGATAAGGTGCAGCACTAAGGTGGAGGTTTAAACTTTAGCTAGGTGGGAAGAAAACAGAGGGTGGGATGGGCTGAGATGGCTGTTTGTGGTGGGATATGATGGAACGACTACCTCAAATGTAGATAAACGTTAGAGTTCTCATCAAGGTTCAGTGTGGAATGGAAGAGGAGAAAACAAGTGGGACAGATGGAAGGGATGACCAAAGTGGGTGTGGATGGAGGGCAGGAAGGGACGAGCATATCTGTGTAGATTGACATTATATGAGGGGCAGCGTTATCATTGAAAATTTAATGGAAAGGTGGGGAAGACCAGGCAGATAAAAGGCGGGGTGGGTGGATGGGGGATGGCTGGGTGGGCATGGTGGTGGTGGGTGTGGGCGGGTATAATACACCTTTTGATAATGGATGTATATGTTGGCAGGTACGTGTGTGGCAATGGTAAAATATAGCTTTCTCCCAGCAGAAACACAAAAGAACAACAGCATCAAGAAAGTAAGCACACGTTGGTCTTTTTTATCTTGCTGCCCATAAACCAAGATGAAATGAAAAATCATTTTCCAGTAGCCAAAATCCAAAAGAAAATACGCATCGTAAGTAAGGTCTTAATATTCCATTAGTAGCATGCATTAAAAATGGTATACTTGCAATAGAAGAAAGTGTATGAAGTTAATATGAGAGCACTAAGTGACTATCGCCTTCAGAAAAAAAAGCGAACAAATAGAAAGAAGGGCTCTCCAGCTTATGCAAATGTTGGAGTCCCGCTGGAGCCTGCACGAGGAGATCCCACGATTGTACATATCCTTATATTAGGGGCGCTGCTGCTGGCAAAGTTTCGCTTTCTGCACCCTCTTTATATTTTAATATTTCTGTGTGATAAGTAGCTATCACTGGGGTGCATCATTGATGTTAACTTCTTCAGATTGGTGAAATTAATATTTTATTTTTGCCACCTCCGGGCGATATTATATTACTTGGGAATGATGTCCTGTAGTAAAATGGTTAATGAAGTCACCCATAAGGTCAATATAATTGTCTGGTAGTTGCAGGATAAAATACAAACTACGCACAGTAACTGACTGGAGGAGGTAAGGCTCAAAAGTATTTATAACCTTGCATTGCTCCCGTATGGAGTTATTTTCTAGTTTTTTACTCATTACATGCTCATTTATATTAGTATATACTCTTTGCATCATACTTTTTATACTTCCAGATATTGCAGTGGACTACAATAATCGTAATATTACTATTATTAAGTGGAGACCTGAGTTACCTGTTTAAAGGTAACATCCTTTGCAAAATGGCTTGAACAGAAAGCTGAAGGACAGGAGAGATGGCGTGTTTCCATTAACTCCTTCCGTCTGATAATTTAAATTTTACATCATCATTGGTGCTTCAACAACACAGTTTTATTGAAAAAATACATTATGAAACTGACGCGTTATGCTCAGCTCTCATTAACCACTCCAGTAAAGGCGTCGTTTCATAAGCTGATTAAAATGACTTGGAGGTTGCAATAAACAACAATGCCATAATCTGTGTGAAAATGAAAAAAAAAAAGAGAAGGGATGGGGTAACTTATTAATAGATCAAAGGTCGATAGTACACTAATAACAACTACATAAGTTAACTGGTAGATAATATCGTTTTCCAACACATGCAAACTCAGTCATACTACTTCCAGTTGAACTGATCTTGATCGTTGCACTTATCTCACAATGGAAGAAGGACGAGATACTACCGTCACCTGTCACTCTCTAGATTAGTTGCTTTGGTCACTTCAACTAATAATTCACAACTTCATTTTTACTGCCATTAAACACATGTCAGTATGTGAAGGTTGTTAAGTGTGCCAACTGCCAAACTCCTTTACACACTTACACTGTTCCACATTCATATGTGCCATACGGTACAATCGTGTTAATTTGTAATTTTACACTGACCTAACAATGCGCTGAAGTATAAAACGATCTTACTAGCCGATAAAAACCAAAGGAGACAGAATTGTGATGGTTCATTAGGAGGGAATCACAGACTTGTACTGACGTTACTCTATACATCTACACTTCATTAGGCACCTTTTGTTAGTTTGCTTTTCAGCTTTCGTTTTCCTTTTTTTGGATCCTTTCGTACATTCGTAAGAAATAACTTGCCAGAGTCAGTATTTTCTCCCATCAACATTACTGAAGAATTAAGATCCTTAAATCACGTTTCCGTGGATTCTCTGGGGCCCTTCAAGTCCAGACCAGCTTTCTCCATAGCCCCGTTACACGAGTATTTACTGTAATATTTTAATAGAAGGAAACCCATTACCTCATCAGTACTGGAGGTATGCTACTGCAGTGTGGACTCTTTTTCTCATACGTGAACTGAACAGACTCTCATTTCTCATCTTATACATGAGGGGTTGAGATATAAACCACTATTACCATTAGGGAAACTTTTAGGTTGTCATAACTCTCTGAATAGGCATAGACGTAGCTAACCTCACAGGAAGCAAATCCCTGCCTTGAGACAGTAAGGTAATGTTTTGCATAGTTGATTTATTGGTAAGTTTGGTTTGTATAAGCTGAACAAAATAAGACTTTCCGATAGTGCCTACCATACATACGATATGCTGTAATAAAACATCAGTTCATTGCCTAAATTTCAGCGCAGTTTAGCTGTATATTTTCTTTTTCTATTCACTTCTAATTAATGATCCATGCAGTTCTAAAGCAATCCAGTCCATCATCGATTCAAATACAGTATAGCTAACTCTATGTCTGGCTGCACCGAGATTGCATATCCCCTGTGATCACTGTGATGCACAAGCTTTTCGCCACGTGTCCTTCGAAGACGTGTCTAAGCTGAATATAATTATTCGATGTTAGAAACGATAGAGAAAAATAATCGTACTGACGGAATTAACAACTTGAAGAAAACTGCGTTGTAACAGTCAGACACCAAGCAATTAATGCAAAACTGAAGTCGAGGGAAAAAAAAAAAAACATAAAAACTGTGTAAAAACGGAAGGAGTATTGTATAAGCGAGTGGCACAGAGGCGGTGAAAGGCAGGGGAAAGAAAAAAGAACTGATGAAAGAAAAATGGAGAGATTGTGTGAGGGAGGGAAGGGTAGCAAAGGGGGAGATGTGTTTGACGGCGAGAAGTGAAAGAGGGAGTGGAGGGGAAAGACAAATGAAAGGTACTGCGGGAGGGGACGAGGCAAAAAAGGGAGAGGTGGACGGGGAGGAAGGGGGAATAAGTGAGACACTGGGGAGGAACGCATAAATGGGAAAGGCTGGGGAACTGGTGGAGGTAAATTGACGAGAGACTGAGGAAGAGGAGGGCAAAAATGGGAAGGTTAGAGGGTGAGTGGAGACGAGTGTTGGGGGGGTGGGTGATGGAAGGGAGGGGGTAGCCAATAGGGAAAACAGAGAGAGGCGGGGGGGGGGGGCAAGCATGTAAGTGACAGCCAGAAGGTAACCAATGTCATCCTGAGAAACTACTGACCATTGATAAAACGTTGCTGTAAAGCCTTTCAAATGTGTACGGTTTTATTTTATGTTGTTCCGTGTTTACTGGCATATTCCAGTACACGCAGTATAGATGCTGTGAACTGTAAAATGGGATGGAGGCTTGGTCCGCATCAGAAGTTTGCTAAAGGTATTAACCATTTCATTGTGTTAACATATTCTGTATTTGGTGCTTCCTATATCAGAACAATATCCTTAGTCCCTTCAGTCCGAGTAAGTCTATTACGTTTTGTTCCTGCTACAACCAGACGCCTTTAGTCGGTTAAATAGAGTCTCCTGGTAACGAAAGGATTCATCAAGGTTGCACTTAATATTCAAGCTCCGAAAGTCTATATAACAGAAAATAGCAAGGTGTAAAACAAAGACTACGTTATCGGTTTGAAGGAGTTCAGCCGGCACAAACTAAGTGAACAGAAACAATGACGCCTGAGTGTGTATTTTACTTTCACGTACTACTGCGGCCAGGAGTTGTTATCCACCCATGTCCAGACAACCCGTCTATGTGGCAGCGTCTCATTCACAAACACAGAAGTTGCCTTCCATGCATTTCTGTCGAAATATATCCCTTCAGCTTTGGGTTTGTACTAATAGATAAAGCAATAGTAATATTTGCTTTGAAGATTTGACTCTGATAACACGAATATATCACATTTCTTTTTTAGTGATTATTTTTTCTCATACAATACCAAGCAAGTGGCTTAAATATGTTTCTTGGATTTCACTCCACGACTTCCTGTACTGTAGGTTTGAATCAGCGAACACAAAGAGTGAACAAGTTCGAAGCGTTCATTTGTTATCCAGAGAGAGAGAGAGAGAGAGAGAGAGAGAGAGAGAGAGAGAGAGAGAGAGAGAGAGACAGACAGACAGACAGACAGACAGAGACAGAGAGAGAGCGTGTATGGTGAGCGCCCGTGAATTTTGGAGAAATGAGGTGGAGGAAGACTGGCGCAGTGAAATGCAAGGGATGAGAAACCCTGTATTCCTGTGCTCCATTGAAAACAGGCCACAGTGTGAATATTTCTTCCATCAGTTACCAGAACTTGTCTTGCTTTGTGAAAAAGGGACTTTTTTTTTATTAAGGGCTGCTATCGAAGGAATAATGAATTAGGAGATAAATGCTGTTCATTTAACAAAAAGCTGTGCTTAAGAAGGTACTTTGCCTCTCTGTCCAGAGAGGGATACCCAGCTAATGAGAAAAATACAAGTTTGCCAGAAATTTCCAGGTGCCAACCACAAGAGAACAAAAAAGCGAACATAAGGCGTTTAACAGAAGTTATGCGGCCTGCCTAATAATTTGACAAAGTCAGCTGGCGTTACCCAGAATAAAACCCATCTTTCATTTTGTCCGACGAGACGTTATCCTGGGATAAATAAACTCCTTCGTCATCAGCCAAAGGAAAAATTCCCTGTTTAGCTCGAGCACATTATTTACTTGTGTCTCATAAAATCATGTGTATGTAGCCGGAATGAAGCCCATTATCTACGGCCTGGCAACCTCCCTGTAAAGAGTACTATTTTCTACCGACAGACTGAGTTAAGCGGTGAGATTCATCTTTCGTGTATGGAAATCCACCCCGCCTGTGTGTGTGTGTGTGTGTGTGTGTGTGTGTGTGTGTGTGAGTGTGTGTGTGTGTGTGTTGAACTGCGAGTCATCCGACTCGTGGAGCATTGTATGCGGGCTAGTAGGTTGGTGACTGGGTGGGTGGATTGGTTAGTGTAGGTTGGTGGTTTCACAGGCGGATTAGGTGGAGTGGGTGGGCGAGAGGGAGTGAAGGGGTAGTTGGGCTGGTTAAGTGGGGTGGAGCGGGGTTCGTGCATTAAGTGGGGTGAGTGGTGAGGCTACCTGTAGGACAAGGCAAAAGACGGTTTTATGTCGTCCTACTTTTGGGACATACTATACTGAGTAAGGCTGTGGGTATGTGCGTTGATGGGTGGATGTGTTGGTGGATGGACGGACTGTGGGAAACCAGGCCTCTGGGATTAGGTCACTTGAGTGACTACGTCCGAGTTGGGAATATATCAGTGTGTGGAAAATCGGTCCACAGGGAATATTATTCTGGAATCATGCTTAAGTATGTATAATGATCCAGTGGGTTACAACAGGTCCATAGTGCAATACACCTGTTGGTCAAGAGGTATGTTTCAACTGCACGCATCAGTGGGTGATACAGCCACGTCGGATAATAGGTCTATGGGGAAAATAGGTTCATTGTGAAAAATGTCCATGAGTATACGTCCATGTAGGAAACCTGCACCCATGGAGAGATTCAAGGTCGACGGAAATATTGGTTCGTTGGGAGAATATACAGCAGTAGGGAATATTAGTTCATGGGAAAATGGGTTACGTAGAAAAGTAGGAGTCTTTGAAAAAAAAAAAAAAAAAGTCATTAAGGAAAACAGGTCCATGGGGGATTATGTTCCGAGTGTCGAAATTTTATTGATAAAAATATTCATGGGGTGAAAATAGGTCCATAGAGGAATACACGTACTGTAAACATACATGGAGATTTTTACAATAAATGGAACTTACAATATCCAACTTTTAACGGTGACCGTTGCCTGGAATTAGGCTTACCATTGCACACCTTGGACCAAACAACCATTAACCAGACCCTATTACCACTTCGTCATCCAGTTATTATATTTTATAATTTACCTTCATTTAGTCATTTAGGCATAGAAAACCAACAAAAACGAAAGGAAAAATACATGTTTAACTGTGTTCAGCACCTCATTTCTCCACCTCATTATTCTATTATTCTAAAATTCACAGGCACCCACTACTCTCTCTCTCTCTCTCTCTCTCTCTCTCTCTCTCTCTCTCTCGCCTGTTAACAAATGAATGCTTTGAACTTGTTCACTCTGTGTTCGCTGGTTCAAGCCTACAGGAAGTCGTGGAGTGGACCCAAATTTCTGTCACTTGCTTGGCTCTATACGAGAAACAAGTTATTAAATAATCAGTATGACATATTCGTGTTATCAGAGTCAGACCTTCAAAGAAAATATTACTATTGCTTTATCCATTAGTACAAACCCAGGGCTGAAGGGATATTTTTCGACAAAAATGCATAGAAGGCAACTTCTGTACTCGTGAATGCGACACTGCCACATACACGGGTTGGCTGGACGTTGGTGGCTAACAACTCCTGGCTTCAATAATACATCTTCCAAAGGTCACCTTTTTTTCCTTATCCCCTCTTATTTTCCAGGTCGCCGTTCATACCAATTACGACATTCCTCCACCAGACACTGTAACTCCATTCTTCATCACATCCTGGCAATGCATCATCCACAATAACACACCGCCACACCTACCACTCACTACCTCCTTTCTCCAGAACTACTGGGGTCTCAAAATGTTCTCACTTCCACCTCACGCAGTACTCCATGTACATGCACAGTGAACCATCTTGGTGGCATAACATTGCTAGTTATAGTAGTCGCTTCTGTCAGTCTTTAACCTTTGACTGGTAGGCATTACCTATTGTTCATATACAGTTTTTGTCGTCAGGCAGAATAAAATACACACATAAAACATTTCCAGCGAACGGAATATTGAATACTTTGATTTATCAGCACCAGATTACATAACAGAACTGAGAAAGATCGGAAAGATTTTTGTATTACGGAGCAGTTGTTTATGAGAATCCTTGATTGATTTTACATCAGAACAAAAAAGGAAAATTTTTGAAAACACTTGAAAGGAGCCCCCCAAATGAAAAATATTAAAACCAGGCAGTAATTGGAAGCCATCATTTCAGCCGTGAACTTAAAACTAAGTTCTGTGTTGGTAAGCAGTCCCCGGTCCTGCTAATTGAGTTGCAAAGCCGCTACACACAACACTGTCCTATTCCCTCCATTAACCTAATTGCAAGAGTAAAATAAGGCATAGCAACTCGGATATACCTGCTGGACAGCTAACCCACTCAGTACGATTTTTTCTTTTAATGTGTTGCAATTACCAGGCTGCTGCACACTAGTTTGTATCGACCACTGACCTCACTACGAACATAAAATTACTCACTGAGATATCGATATACATTATATGGCAATAGCAAGAATAAAATACAAAATATAAGAAAGTTTAATCCTTTAGCAAGATGACATTATCACCGTATTCTTGCTACTTATAGACAGTTTTATGCAGTTTAAGAGAGATATTGCAGACCTGAGGGGATACATATAGCCTTCAGTAGCACCTTCACAACCCAACTGTTCTCCTTACCATTATTTTTTCTTTTTATGTGTCCGACGTTGGGCAAAAGCTCAAGGGCCTATTTCTCGGGGGCAGTGGCCTATCCCAAGGCCCAGTAATCCTCGTACACCTCCACATGGCATCACCTCGGCCCTAATACCCACAGTCCATATTGAATTCATGCTACGGCTGGCTCTTACAGGACTGGTGTACAGGTATTAGCAGGGGTATTTTTTTTTACATTTCGGCGGGTCTTCTGGTTGATCAGGAAAGTCTGCTTTTTTTATGAAATTCAAATCATTAAACTGCTCCCTGACCAGCCGGGATTCGAACCTGGGTCCACTAGGAATGCAGGCCGTCTCTCTACCAATTCAGCCACCGCCGAATATAGTTGTCTAAAGGTAGCAACAATAACATGAAAAAGTAGGTCATCGGATTGAAGGGGTTAAATGAGCAATTTAATAACCACAAGAGACGGACCGGGCTAATGTATGGCCCGGTTCCCTCTACGGGAGGGATAAATCTTTGAAAGAAGTAAGAGACGGTATAGACCAGCGTTTCTTAACCTTTTCCGACCTCAGCATCCCTTGCAGTAAGGCCGCACAGTCCAGCACCCCCCTTACACCTGGTTACCGGGACTACAGTTGCTACACTGCTACAGTTACGACACTGCTACAAGGATAAAGTAAAGTGAAGTACTCTTGACAATTTATTTTATACATTCTCCAAAAATAAAATAATTAGCCAACGATGCCAATACTAAGCAAAACCAAAATATGTTGCATTTTCCAGCACCCCCTAAAATTGACTTAAGCATCCCAGGTTAAGAAACCTGGTATAGACCGCAATAAAACTCCTGCCTTATAACATATGGTTTTGCCACACGTACTGGTCTACCACGCTGAAAAATACAGGCGGAAATAATGAACATTCCAGAACAATGTCGAATGTGTGTGTGTGTGTGTAATTCACCGGGTCGGTCAGGATCACTTGATGGTCGTGATCGTCAGCATTTTACCCTCCCGGAAGGGAGCTGAGAGCTCATATAGTCCGATCTAAGGGCAAGGCTGTGACCTTCACACACCCACACACCCGTCCCCTTGCTCCAGGGGGACAGTAACCACCCACTTCTTCAGTGAAACTTTTCGCAACCTGAGCGAGGCGCGAACTCCCGTCTACCAGATGGCAAGCGAGAACGTTACCACTGCGCCAGCGAGCGGTGTGTGTGTGTGTGTGTGTGTGTGTGTGTGTGTGTGTGTGTGTGTGTGTGTGTGTGTGTGTGTGTGTGCAACAGTTTTTCTACGGCTACACGGTATTTCTGTAGGGAAGGAAAACTTCAACACTAGTCACTATGATGACATGTTTTTCGTTAAATCGTTTCTCTTTCAACACGCGCTTAGTGAGCTCATCAGGAACGACGTAGGTACAAGAAACGTTATTGTTGCGAAGCAGTTTCTCGGAGTTACTCTAGACTGTTTGTATTCTTTACATTACAATGAGTCTCAGTTAGACTGAAAAGATGTCTGGCAACAGCAGCAATGTCATTTATTACAGTATCATCTTCTTTAAGGATTGTTTGGTGAAGTGATTTGTATAATGTGTAAGAACTTTGTAACCATTCTGTTTGTATCGATACGGCTAATGTCCACTAAATTAAGTCGTAAACCCCTTCAATCCGATGACGATTCTTGATTTTATTCATCTCACCACCAAACAATTATTTGACCTTAAGTCAGACATTTTGTACTGAAAGGGTTAATAAAAGCTATATCAGCCTCCTCTCCCTCTACCCCTCCCAAGGAAAAAAGTTTCTACATTTGTAAATAAAGCTGCCATACAGTCTTTAAAAAAAATCGTAAAACAAACATAGGAAATCTGTGCAGCTCCAGTACACAGCTAAAAATTCATGGAAGGCCACCTCCTGTAGGCATGGAACTCGGGTGTCTCATCCTGCTTAAAACTTGCTGTGGATGGAGGTGTATCACTGCACTAAACTTCGTGGGGAAAAAAAAAAAAAAAAAAAAAAAAGGCAGTGATACTGGCATTGACCAAGACCCTCTTGGGGTCGCCCAATAGCTCTAGATCATACCTAGCCTAAAACTGGTCTGTGGGAAAACCTATCACCGTGTAAACTTCGTGTTCTTTGGTAAAACATATGGCATTACGGTCCAAAGCGACTGCCTCTCCGCCGAGAGGTCCCTCACTGTCTAAAATCTGGCCAGGGTGGGAGTCACCACTGTGTAAAATTTTGCTTACGTGGGTGAAAATAAAAAATGACCGTGCTTAGTGAAGTTGTCTGAGACCCGCAGCGCCGCCTTCCCGTGGCGACAGCCTCTGGGTTCCCATCCTGCCTAAAGCCACGTCCAGGTGGAGGTCTATTACTTTGTAAAATTTCGTATTCCCAGGTAAAATGGTCTGGCTTTGCCCCTCTTGGGGCACCCCTATTGCGAGCAAGGAAGTTCCACCTTGCCTAAAATCTAGTCTGAGTGGAGATATACCACAGTACAATATATATTTTTTTTCCTGGGTAAAAATCTATCGTTATGCATACCAACATTGTCCATAACACCCCATGTGAGTGTCGGACCTCGGGAATTCTGGTGGAGAACTTCCAATATGCAAATTTTCGTTTTCTTAGGCGGTCCTGGACAGTTTTGGTGTCTAGAAAATGCGTTTTTTGAAAACCACTTCCTTCTCCTCACTCCCCCCACCCCGTCCTCCTCCATCCTGGAAATATATCATGCCTTGCTTACTGTGCAGTGGGAGCAATACCTGTACATCACCATAACAAAATGGTCATCCCATTCACTCAGACGAGTCCCCCTAAGATGAATAAAATTGTGTTTGTAGCCAAAATAAAATAATTTGGAGGTTGCCAAAAAAGTACATAGGACTTTACCTGAGTAACTGAATTAAAAATATGCAGACATTGTTTTCCATTTGCCGGGGATGTGGCAAACGTGTCGTGAAGCAACCTGTGAGTATTGCAATATGGAAGCGCATGCATTGTGACACCCGGCATCTTGCACTGGAGGTACAGAATAACAAACAATATGCAGTGTGTTTCGAGTCTTGTAAACGAAGTTTTTGAAGAAACAATTGTTTGAGTTTTTACATTACAAACACTGATATCGATTAACCCTTTCAGCAAGAAAAAAATCTGAACTATATAATTCTTGCTACCGCCAGGCAATTTCACTCGGCTTATGGATGGCCTCACTAAGTTCAGAGGTTAAAAACAGTCAGCAGTAACACTTTCAGTTTGTGAGAAATTATGACCATTGTGTTCTTGTTACCGCCAAACAGTTTCATTCCCGTTCGAGTGGCCTTTCTTCAAGCTGGGCTTGTGTGTCTTTGAGATGGTGTGACCCGATATTTTAGTATCGGAGACTGTCGCTCCGGACACAGTTTTAATGTTTGCCTTATTCTAATCCCTTGCATCACATCGCATTATTCACTGTCTCCTAATACCAACTGAGCTCACCCGTGGCATCAATAAGTGTGTGGTGTTGGTAAAATAACAATGATTATCATCGTGTAACAGCGCGAAGTGGGTGCATCACAAAGCTTACCCATACCAATGCCTATAGAGCAAGTACATACCGGACACAGCCATATCAGTACCTTTAAACTGACTGCGATAGGTATACCAGTAAATATAATCAAGTATTAAGTGACAATCACAGGTATTCCAGTAGATAAAAACAAGTATATGATGTTACAGGAATGGGTGCATCAGACATACCCATACCAATCTCAGTATAAAAGTGTGTGATGTTAGTGGTGCGATGTAAAATAGGTGCATCACATACATACCAGTATCTACTTATAAAAGTATGATGGCTGTGGAAAGGTGTGGAGTGGATGCATCAGAGGAAATCATTCCAATATCAACAATGTGGTTGCATCTCTATAAATAATTATGTGACTCCAGTGCTGCGGTGAGAAGTGGGTGAGTCACAGTATCAGTAACTATAAATAAACAAAAGATGTTGGAGTGGCTGCATCAGAGACAGTACTGTAGTTCTAAGCAGATGTCTAATGTTTTGCTCATCCTCACGGTGGAACAGCCGACAGTGATGCAGGCACAACGGCAGCGCCTGCAATATCAATACAAAACTTGTTTTGTTCAATCTGATTGCATGTATTTGCTTATCACCATTCAAGACTCCAGCGTCTGTATGGGTTGTTTTCGTGTTAGCGCACCTGTGACGACGCACTTACCCTGGTATTAGCCGCTGTGGTGTTATTATCAACAACATTTGGCCCACCTGGCTTAAGCGAAGCGGGCATTTTTCCCCTCTTGGGTGACAACCTTGTGCACTTTAAAAAGTTTGTGTCAGTATGTATAGAAAACGACAGTTCCTTCAAAGGACATCTTCATTTTATTCTTTCGCTTTCCAGGAAATTTTATTCAGTTGAGGATTAACTAATTATTTGGAGGGGGTTTATTTAAAGCCTTCAGTAATCTCTTCATTATCAGAACGTAACTTACCTAATGAAAATCGTCAGGAGGTGGCATGAAAAAAAAATATAAAACATATTATAGTTGAAACGTTAATAATGTACTGTAGCTTAGCAAAATAATTGATTGGTTCCGTCATTTAATCATTTCCCTCTGGTAGGTGCATTTATAACCTACGGGCCTACTTGGCCAGATAAACCGGGACTATGCAACAACGGCATCTTAAAAAAAAAAAAAAAAAATTAGTGTAACTTCATAACTGTTTCATATCACCACAGTTCTTTTCCAAATATTAACGAATGTAATTACGAAACAATAATTACGTGTACTCGAATTCCATGAAAATCACACCCTCTTTTATTACTTCTGGCACCAGGAGCTCTCGATACAATAAAATTTCGAGGAGTAACTTTTGCATGACATTATTCCCACACACTGGGGCGTAAGATTGTACGATGGTGTGTTCCCAAGCCAGTAAATCTTCCCACTCTTTCGCGAAGTCTGAGCTGTGATCTTCCCTGGGACGAACTTTTGTGTTCTCAGATTTATTTATATTTTCTTCCACGATATCTGATAATTCACGCAAAGCTTATTTATCCACAGGCCGTAAACAAGTATTTGATGGTGACATATTGCTCTTTTTTGTTTCTGAAGATTACATTTTGTTCTCATGACAATGCAATAAGTGCCTTGTTAATTGATATCATAATTCTTCGGTGTTCACTTGGTACTTTTGCAGATACCTTTCATATGATATCCATTCAGCTGAACCACATAAACTAATCACTGGCCTTGTTGAGTTGCTTGTCCTGTGACCTTAATGAGTGTCTACACAGGTGAAAGTAAGGAAAATAGCGATGAATATTTGTGGTAAAGTTATCCTTAGCTTTCAGCAATAGCTTTACTCTGAGCATTCACTGTAAGGTGATGAAAATGACGGAGTTCCCTCTTTTTACTGGCCGACGCACTAAGGTGAGTCCGAAGGTCAAAGTGATTACAAAAGCGTTAACGAAGATACTGACATAAAACTGGTATCGATGAAACGGGCGTTCAGAAAGTGGTGATTTATGCCCTCAGCACAATTCTGTTATACTCACTTGAAATGAGTATATTGTTATAAAAGAAAAAAGCTCATAAAACTAGGTTTGGAAGAATGTGTCGGAAAACAGAAAAACAAACAATATTGGATTAAAAAACAATAATAATAATAATGCGCTTCGAGCTGCCAGGAGATAGGTTTTACCCGAGTTACAAAAAATTTATGTGGAGAAAGAATGACACTGAACTTGACGATGGATGGATGGATAGACGTATGAATAAATGGGTTAAAAATTACTCTCCATACTGTTACAAAAATCCTAATGAATTACGACCGGGTGAAGACAGGTTTGATGCGAGTGACGAAAAAAATCAATTAGCTGAGAAACAGAATAATTTAGGGTTACATGAAGATGATGGATGGATGGAGAGAATTATTAATAGATAAACCATTATAAACATTAATAACTCTCAAATGATAATTTTGGCACAATACAGATACAAAAAGTTTATGTGTTTCTCCAAGTAAATCAGATCTAATGGCTGGGTGAAGAGATAAACGAACAAGTTTAAGTCCATAATACTATCAAAATCCTATCAGTTTATGACCATACAGAAGATATACTGAACGTGAGATACTTGCCAAAAACTCAGATGAAGAGAGAACATTACGAAATCTGAAAAGCAAATGAGTGTATAATAGCTAAGTTTACGGATAAGTGCGTAAGCACCGTCTATCCATAACATTACGAAAATTCTAATATATTTCGAACTTCAAGAGGATTAGTTCGATGCAAGACAGTTACCAAAAGTTTAGGTGGCTCTCGTGGTAAGTTTTTCCGGGGCTGGGCACTAAGGCAGGGCCTCCAAGCGAACCTCCAACAATTCCAGTTCCGAGAGTAAAGTTTTAATGGTGGTGGGAACACTAGTGAAGGTCATGGGAGGTTAGAGGAGGAGTTGTAGCCCAGAAGAACAATTAGAAAACTGCGATGAGGAAGGATAGAAGGAGCGTAAGTGGTGAGGAACCAAGGTAGAAAGTGAGAAAACTACTGCGACGAAAAGAGGTGAGTGGAAACAAAGCTGGGGGATTGAAAAACAATTAGAAACTACGATGGAGGAGGGTGAAAAGGTGTAGATAAAAGGTGTGAAACATTTAGTAATGTATCCACCTCTGGACAAAGGCTTCAGGGCCTATCCCAAGGTCCAGTAATCCTCCTACACACTTCCACATGTCACCATTTCGGCGCCAATACCCACTGTCCAAATTGAATACATGCTAGGGCTTAAAATTCGCCGCAAAAAGCTACACCTGTAAGTTACTTAGAGAGTTCTTCAGTACATGCATCCCTCTCGATTTTCCATAGAAGGGGACAGACAGACAGACAAACTTTCGATCTATCTTGATAGATAGGTAAGTACTGCATATCGAGCCAGAACTTCCAGTATATTACAAACCTTACATATAAATAAGCTGTGTACACTGTAGTGAGTTGTGTGGATTTTGAGTCTATATAATTACGATACGTTACTGTGTATTTCCAGTGATGTCCATAGAAGGGAGGTTGCAGGTCAAAGATGTTGATGGCAGGGAGTGTGTGGTGAAGGAGGGCCATCAGTGCCTGGAGCAGCTGGCTAGATTAAGAACATCATTCCGCCTCTCACGTTCTTGAATGCTGAGAGCCATGGAGGAGGTGCGCTGATAGGAAGCCCCGACTGAATAATGCCTGGTGGAGATAAGGGCGACTGGTAGTGTGGGGCTCAGACAAAGCCCGGGGTTGTATCTCAGTTTCAGAGCCTTAGCGTTGGACGTTCATCTGTTGCTCTCACCAAGACCTAGTGAGATCTCACGAGAGGTGCAGGGTGGTGGCGGCCCTCACCCATTTCTGCTCCTTAGTTTCCACTGAGGTGCTGCTGCTGTACCTCTATGTCTTTGGTAATGTGACCTGTTCAACTAAATATGTTTCACTCCATCTTATAACAGCTTAATATACAACAATATAAACACTCTTATATTTCTCCCGGCGAAGAATGGCATTCGGAGCCAGGTTGCCGTGTTCCAGTGTATTGCAGGGCAGATGACCATCTTACTTCATTGTTGGTATTATACAGGTCAGTAGGATCGAGTACCTGTATCTGTATCAGTCTGCATCAGGTATACAGCACCATACTCATTGAGTATTGATCATTTTTACACTTTATTAGAAATTCAAAATCCAATAGTGTTCAAAAGTTGTGTACCCATGAGAAAAAAAATTACTGTGAAATATCAAGTTTTTACAACAATATCTTCTGCCTCCCCAAGGTGCACAAACTTTGCAAAATTCAAGAAAATATTTGATACATTTTGGACTTTTTAACTATACTAATCAGGGCATAAATCATATAGCAATAGTTATAAATATTTTCTAGTTTGCTTCCTAAACATACAGAAAAAAGTTGCTTTTTACTAAATAATATCTTCTGCCTCCCCAAAGCATCAGTTTATAAACAAATTTTGCTGAAATAGCCATTTTTTCATAATATTTCTAAAAATCACAATAGAGCCAAAAACGCTTCTAATAGTGGAAAATATACTATCGGACAACATAAATGTCTGTATTTCAAGTCTCAGTGTTGTAGTCAAATATCTTCTGCCTCCCCAGATAGGCTTCATGTCATGACATGTCACTACATGTTTCCTCTTCTCTCACTGTCAGTCAGTCTTTACTTGTCTGTTATTTTATGTATGTTTACCTGCTTTACTTGTCTGCTCCTTACAGAAAGGTCTGATTTGACTCAAAGGATGGCCTGCCACGAAACAAGACTTGCAAGTATTATGTGTCCCATTTTTTGGACACCAGATGATTTAAATATGAACTCTCTCCCAACATATCATGATGTAATGAGATATTATTTGTATGTACGGCAAAATCTGAAGACTTCTAAAAAGGAGCCAACATTTTCTGAGATAAGTGTTGCTGTCATTTCAAAGGTGAAGTCTGTGTGGCAGCGAGCTTCAATTCCAACTGTGTCTGATGAACGAGTAAGGTAGATGTTGAAAAGCTATCACAACAAATACAAAATATTACAAAAGCCAGGAAAAGAAAGGAAGGACATTAAGACTTACCACGAGAAAGTACAAGCTTTTCAAAAAGATGCTTTGGACAGATTATTTGATATTGCAGCTTGCAAATGTAAGGACTTCAAGACATGCAAGTGTGAGAAGGAGAAAAGAGTACAACAAATGGAGCAAGAATTTTTAGTGGACCAGAGAACAAAGACAAAAATGGTTATTGGATCCTTAGATGCTACCACAACTAAAAGAAATGTAAAACGACTGAGTAGAAAACAAACAATACCAGGACCAAGTTCAAGCACTGACTCCTGTGAAATTGAATTGTATTGTAGTACAAGTTCAGCAAGTGAAGACGACGAAGATGATTTTGCTCAGCATCTACCTGCTAGAGCAAAACAGGTAGATGCTGAGCAAAATCATCTTCATCGTCTTCACTTGCTGAACTTGTATTACAATAGAATTCAATTTCACAGGAGTCAGTGCTTGAACTTGGTCCTGGTATTGTTTGTTTTCTACTCAGTCGTTTTACATTTCTTTTAGTTGTGGTAGCATCTAAGGATCCAATAACCATTTTTCTCTTTGTTCTCTGGTCCAATAAAAATTTTTGCTCCATTTGTTGTACTCTTTTCTCCCTCTCACACTTGCATGTCTTGAAGTCCTTACATTTGCAAGCTGCAATATCAAATAATCTGTCCAAAGCATCTTTTTGAAAAGCTTGTACTTTCTCTTGGTAAGTCTTAAAGGAGAAAGATAAGAACCACGAAAATAAACGACGATAAACGGAAAAAACATAATAAGAAGGAAAAATTAGTGAGAAAGAAGGAAAGAAAAAAGAGGACTACAGGAAGCCAGGGTTGCACTCGAGACACCTTTGTTAGACTCTCAGGCGGCTCCACCTTACTTCACCTTGGCCCCTACTTCTCTTGTAGCATTCTTGCGGTAATATAGTGAAGAAAGAAGACAAAGAAAAGAAAAAATGCAAAAAGAAATAGAAATCTGAAGGGAAAAATGATGAGGAAAAAGAAGAACTAAAAGGAGAAAGGAAGAATGAAAAGAGACGAAAGCAATTACAAACAGAGAGAGAGAGAGAGAGAGAGAGAGAGAGAGAGAGAGAACATATCAAAAAGAGGAAAGGAGAAACAACACTGAGAGTACAACAAAGCAGGGAATCATGGAAAATCTAAAACGAGTAAATGAAGAAAGACGACAAATGAAGCATAAATGGTAAAGGAGTTAATTACGCACACCTGTAGTTGAGTCCCAGACCGCTCCACCTTACTTCATCTTGTCTCCTACCTCTCATATAGCCTGTGATCCTGTACTTACTGATGGAAAAACAAGGAAAAAGAATGAGTTAAGGACGAGAGAAAAAGATAAGATGGAGAGAACAGGGAAAAGAAAGAAATAGGTAACTGAAAAAAAAAAAAAAAGAAAGAAAGAAACAAGGCAATAGTGAAAAGCAGGAACGAGAAAATCAGAATTCAAAAAGAAAGAAACAGAAAGAGCGTGAAATACCGCAGGAGGCAGAGAGAGAGAGAGAGAGAGAGAGAGAGAGAGAGACAGACAGACAGACAGACAGACAGACAGACAGACAGACAGACAGACAGCGAGAGAGAGAAGGGGGGGTAAACTGGGTGGAACTCTGAAAACCTATCATAGATCAAGGAGGTAGAAAGGGGAAATGATAGCGGAAAAAGAAAAACACAAAATAAAAATACACGGATAAAAATGAAAGAAAAATGGGATAAAAGTAAATGAGAAAGAAAGAACAAAAGGAGTGGGAGGGGTAGCTCAGTACAAGAAAGGACAAAGGGAGAAGGCGAAACAAAATACGAATACTGGAGAAAAATGGAAATAAGAAAGAAATATAAAACAGACAGCTGAGAATTGAGAATAGACTCGAGACACCTTTGTTAGAATGTCAGGCCGCTCCACTTTACTTCACCTTGGCTCCTACTTCTCTATATTGCTGTAACAAAGTGAAGAAAGAGACGAGACAAAGACATGAAGAAATAGAGAGAACAGAGAAGAAAGACCCAGACGATGTGAAAGCAGGAGAGTGAAAGGAGAAGGAAGAAATGGAAAGGGAAAGAAACTGAAAAAGAAAGTAAGGATTAAAATAAACAAAGAATGAAAGAATGAAATACAAGCCGGAAAGCACGAAATAAGAGAATACGAAATAAAAGAAAAAATATGAAATAAAAAGTAGATATTGGAAATGAAAGAAGTAATTGGAAATAAAAAGAGGAATAGGAATAAGTAATAGGAAATAAAAAAAATAGGAATTGGATAGCTATTCAAGTATAAGTTCAGTACAAAGTCCCTGGCCGTTCCACCTTACTTCATCTCTCCCCCTACTTCTGTTGTACCTTGTGATTATGTAACACACGGGACAAGGAAAGAAATACAATAGAAAAGGAGTCAGGAAGAAAGGACAAAGCAAGCAAAGTAATGAGAAATAACACACAAATACAGTACATTAGTTTTGATGAGAATACTGATAACTATATGCTTGGTGATAGTGGTGGTCATGACAAAAAGGAAGAAAAAATGAAAAAAAAAAAGAAAAAGAAAGAAACGAGAAGAGATAAAGTAACAGAATGAGAAGAGAAGGCGATGAGATGGTGAAAATAACAGAAAATGAAAGCAAGAAAGAAAGAATGAATGAATAAAGAGAAAAATAAGGCAGGAAAAAAGGAACTGACACACTGAAGAGAACATTCAATATTAAAGGCTTTTTGTGAATCCCGCGGTAAGATTTGAACTCAGTACACCTGTAGTCCCAGGCCGCTCCACCTTACTTCACCTCGCCTCCTACCTCTCTTGTAGCTTGTGATGCTGTAGTATAGTGCGTAGATCTGTGTAGATGAGAATGGTGGTGGTAGTGATGACGATGACGATGATGATGATGATGATGATGGTGGTGGTGGTGGAGGTTATCGTGATGTACAACACGTTACCATCAATGAAAACAAACTACTTCATCTCCTTTCCTACCCCTCTTGTAACTTGTGGTGATGTAAAATAAGAAAAAGGGGAGAAATATAAATGGAGAAAAAGAGAAACAAAGAAAATGTCTTGAAAAAATACAAGTGTAAACATAAATGGCAGAATTACTAAAGATAATTATAAAGAATAGGAGACAGGAATAAATATGGGAGAAAAATGAAAAAAAAAATAACGGAGTAAGAATATCAAAACATGAAAGAAAACAATAAACAAGAAGAAGAGAAGCAGAGAGAGAGAGAAGGGACAATCGAACAAGGAAGGGTCGATCTTGAGACACTTTCTATGGATTCTAGGGCCGTTCCTCCTTGCTTCACCTCGGCTCCTGTTCTATTTTCGTTTAATTGCTGTTTTATATTGAAAAAAGAGAAGGTGGGAAAGAAAAGAAGAAAAGAGGGAAGTAAAGATATGTGAAAAACGAGAAGAACAAGGAGTAAGGAAGGAAAAAGAACAGAAAGAAATCATGGTAAAAAAGAAACGCGAGAAACAAAAAAGAAAAGGTTGACGAAAAGAAGGAAGTAAATACAGGCTAAATAAGATAAAAAAACAGAAAACGAAGGAAATCCATATAATGAAAACTAAACAATAAACAAAATTATAGAAGGAATGGTTGAGAAATAATATAAATAAAAGATTTTGAATTAATAGAAAACAGAATTAGTAATTCACATGAAAAGGAAGAATATATAGAAGAATATGACGAGGAAGAGAAGAAGAATGAAACAAAATGTGAGATAAAAGTGAAAGAAAAGCAAATGAAAACGAAGTATACACAGTAAAGGTGTTAACTTGGTACACCCTTAGAGGAGTCCCAGGCCGATACACCTTTCTCTCTTCTCTCCTCTATTGTAGCTCTTGATGCTGATATATATTGGAGAGAGAGAGAGAGAGAGAGAGAGAGAGAGAGAGAGAGAGAGAGATGAAAATAAAAGAGTAAGGAAAATGAGAAATGGTAAAAAAAAAAAAAGATGAATGACATGACAGGAAATGCTGAAAGAAAGAATAGGGGATGAAGCACAGAAAATAAGAAAGATAAAAGAAAAAAAAAGACAAGGAAAACTTGGAAGAAAAGGAAAGAAGGAGCTAAGAGAAGAAAGACAAGAAAGAAGAGCAGAGGATATTGTTAGGTTTGACCTCAGTACTCCTGCAGTAGAGCCCCAGGCAGCTCCACCTTACTGCATCTCGCCTCCTACCTGTCTTGTACACCTGGTGATGTTGTAATACTCATATAGGCGTTTAAATCTATGTAGGGGGAGAGAGTGGTAGCAGTGATGATGATGATGATGATGATTGACAGTACTTATGACGATGGTGAGGGTGATGTAGCTTTGGTTTGATGAGAAAAGATATAACTTTGAATAACACTGATGGTGGTGGTTGTGGCAGTGGTGATGGATGTGGTGAAGTACAATAGTCTATTGCTAATTAAAATGCCTTACTTCATCTCCCTTCCTGTTTCTGCTGTAAGCTGTGATGCCGTAATATAATGGAGAAAGAAGCACCCCCCCTCCTCAAAAAAAAAGAAAGAAAAGAAAACACGGGAAAAGGTAGAAAACGAGAACAGATCGATAGAAAATGGAAAAAGTACAAGATTAAAAATCAACGATGGTTAAAAGAAATTCATAATGGATTAGATATTTTTTTTTTAATGCAAGAAAGAAGGAACCAAAGGCCAGGAGCCCGCAAACTGTTCCATCCAAGGAAAAAACAAAAACAAAACAAAAGAGAGCCAAATTCAAGATCTAGTCATTTCGAGATGCCTGGACACACTGCGTTTGAAAGACTGGAGATCATAGCAAGAAGGAAATCAGACAGGAGACAGTTCCAGAGCTGACCTGTTGCATAAATGAAGGACTGGAGTAACGGTCAACTCTTGCATTACAGAGGGATGAGAGTTTGTTGCTAGACGAGTGCTACGCACCCGTCGTAGAGGTGGAGGGATGCAAGCAGACAGTTCACAGGAGTAATGACCATTGAAGCAGCGATAGAAAATAGATAAAGATGCAACAGTGCGGCGAAGAGACAGAGGTTGAAGGGAGCCAGGAAGAGGAAGAAAGTTAATGAGACGAAAAGCCTTTGATTCCACCCTATTGAGAAGAGCTGTATGTGGGGAGCCTCCTCACACATGAGAGTTGTACTCTAAACAGGGGCGAATAAAACCCGTGTATAAAGTCAACAACTGTACAGGGGTAAAGTAGGTACTGAGTCGGCATAGCACGCCCAATCTCTTGGAAGCATATTTTACAAGAGATGCAATATGATCTTTCCAAGATAAGTCCCGAGTGAATGAAACCCCAAGCATATTCACGGATAATGCAGGCTTGAGCTGGATATTATTAAACATTAGCGGGAACTCCTGTGGAAGATTGTGTTGGGTTGACAGGTGTAAGAACTGAGTCTTTGATGCATTAAAAACAACAATATTATTTTTACCCCAGAGATATGAGCCAAGTCAGACAGTAGGTGTGTCATAGCCTCATCCCTTGTTTGTTGAAGTAACTGCTGAGCTGGGCATTGCGGGAACCGAATGGGAAGGTGAAGTGTGGAATCATCAGTGTATGAGTGGATAGGGTTAGATGTACAATTTGGAAGGTCATTGATGAATAAAAGGAAGAGAGTTGGTGATAGGACAGAACCCTGAGGAACACCACTGTTGATAGATCTACAAAAGCAGCTATAGAACCACCAGAAAGGAAGCTATAGATGAAGGCATAGATAGCAGGATAGAAACCGTATGAGGGCAGTTTGGAAATTAAAGATTTATGCCAGACTCAATCGAAAGCTTTTGAGATGTCAAGCATAATGGCAAAGCTTTCATCAAAGTCCAGAAAAGGAGGGTGTCCAGGAGTCTGAAATGTAGGTGAGAAGATCGCCAGTGGAGCATCCATGACGGAACCCATACTGACGATGAGAAAGAAGGTTGTGATAGGAAAGATGCTTTAATTTTTTTTTCTCTTAAGAATTAACTCGAAAACTTTTGAGATATAGGATGTTAAAGCACTTGGGCGATAGTTAGAGGGTTGAGAATGGTCACCCTTCTTAGGGACTGGCTGAATGAGAGCAAACTTCCAGCAAAAAGGAAAGGTACAAGTTGATAGACAAAGGCGAAAGAGTTTACTTAGGCAGTGTGTAAACACAGAAGCACAGTTCTTGAGGACAACAGGAGAGACTCCATCAGGCCCATATGCCTTGTTAGTATTAAGGCCAGTGATGGCAGAAAATACATCAGCTGAAGAAATTTTAATGTCAGCCATGAGGAAGTCAAAGTGGGGAAGTGATGGAGGAACAGCACAGGAATCGTCTAAGATGGAATTGGAGGAGAAAGTCTGAGCAAAGAGATCTGCTTGATCAGTAGAAGAAATAGCTCCAGAACCATCAAGGGAGAAAACAGGAGGGAAGGATGAGGAGGTAAACTGTTAGAAAGGTTTTTGGCAAGGTGCCAGAAGGAGCGGGAAGAATTCGAGTTGGAGAGTTGAGAGCATTTAGTACGGATGAAATTATTTTTAGCAGAGCGATAGTAAAACGGAAAGAGATAAGAAGAGGAGGGGAGAAAGGATTAAACATGATTTAACAAAGAAGAAAACAAAAGAAAAATCAGAAAGGAATAACACTGAACAGAACAAGAATATGCAAGAGAAAAGGGACAAAAAGAGAAAAACAGAATGAGAAAGAACTAAAAAGGAGCTATTTCACGGACAGGGTGGAACTCCAGAAACCTCTGTTAGGATCTTAGGCCTTTCCACCTTACCTCATCCTGGCGCCTACTTCTCTCGTTGCTCTCCCGCTGTAAAATAGTGAAGAAAGAAAAAAATAAGAAAGAGAGAAACAAGTGACAAAGAACTGAAAATGAAAGGGGGAAAAAGGAAGGGTCGAAGATGAAACGAAAAAGGCGTAAGAAAAAAATGAAATTGGGAAAAAAAGGAAGGGAGAAAAGAATGAAATAAGACGTTAAAAAGTAGCAAAGAAAAGAAGGAAAAAGTGAGAGGTAAGAAATATAATTGTAAAAGGTAGGGGTGTTAACTTTGTACACGTGTAGTAGTGTCCAAGGCCGCACTATCTTACTTCATCTACCCGACTACCTCTCTTGTTGCTAGTGAGGCTGAAAAATAGTTGTGGATTTGATCCCATGTGGGTTTGATCTCATGGGCGTGGGACTGATGGTGGTGAATATTGTGAGGATTCAGATGATGATGAGGATTATGTCCAGAAAGTAAATACTATTGGTAATAACCGTACTTCATCTCCCCTCCTGCCTCTCTTGCAGCTTATGTTGATGTAAATCATGTAATACATCAGAGAAACAATGGAGGAATAAGGCAAAGAAAACTGGGGAGGGATAAAAATAATAATAGGAAAGGAAAGAAAAAAAGGATATAGAAAAATGACAGTTGGAATAGAAAATAACGAGACAGAAGGGAGCTGGAAGGACAGTATTTAAAATAAATGGAGATAAAAGCAAGATACAAGGAAGAAGGAGTGTAGGAAAAAAAAAAAAAAAACAAACAAATACGAGGACCAAGGAACAAAAGAAAAAAGAAATGAAAATGGAAGACAAGGAAATGAGAGAAAGAAAAAAGGAGCACTACTCAGTCCTGGGTCGAACTGGAAACTCCTTAGTAGAAATCCCAGGCCGCTCCACCTTACTGCGCCTTGGCTCCTACTACTCTTGTTGCTTTATTACTGTAAATATAGTGAAGAAAGAAATGAGACAGAGAAATGGAAGGAGAAGAGCGAAGATGATGAAAGGGGAGAGAGAGAGAGAGAGAGAGAGAGAGAGAGAATGAAGGAAGAGAAGAAAAAGAAAAAATGAAAGCATCACAAAGAATGAAGAGAAGAGAAGGTATTAAGAAAAAACAGGAAAAGAAAGACGTTAATGAAAAAAGTGAAATAAACGAGGAAAGAATAAAAGAAAGTGATAAAAAAAAAAAGGAGAATAAGTTATAAATGGTCAAGGTGTTAACTCAGCACTCGTGTGCTAGAGTCCCAGGCCGCTCCACCTTCCTTCATCTCGTCTCTTATCCCTCGTGTAGCTTGTATTGTAGAATTTGTATTACCTAAGTCTGTGTGGCTGATGTAGTGCTGACAGTGAAGACGATGTTGATGATGATGATAGTTAAGTTACTTTTGTTAATGAACGAAAAGCATTGGGAAGCCGAATGCTAATCGCCAGCCAGAACATACTCTTGGCGAAGTCCAAGATTTTGGTCATATCGTGATACTCTGAAGGTGTCATGTTGATAGCTCAAGTCGTTCATGAGATATAATGGGAACACACACACACACACACACACACACACACACACACACACACACACACACACACACACACCGCTCGCTGGTGCAGTGGTAACGTTCCCGCTTGCCAACTGGTGGACGGGAGTTCGCGCCTCGCTCAGGTTGCGAAAAGTTTCACTGACGAAGTGGGTGGTTACTGTCCCCCTTGAGCAAGGGGATGGGTGTGTGCGTGTGTAAAGGTCACAGCCTTAGATCGGACTATATGAGCTCTCAGCTCCCTTCCGGGAGGGTAAAAGCTGACGATGACGACCATCAAGTGATCCTGATCGACCCGGTGAATTACACACAGCCGGAAAAAAAAAAAAAAAAAAAAACATTATAGCTTCGCCTTCTAAAGGCGAGCGATAATTATGAGGTTACTTAGGTCGACTGTTACCTCTTTTCCAGCTTTTGATGCTGTGGGCGGTAACTTTTATCTAATATAGCTATTAGTGACTGTGGTGGTGATGATGATGATGATGATAATAATAATATTAGTTACAGTGATAGCAGGAAAAACTGAAATGAACCAACCAACCAAGCTTTTCATAAGACAATAAACAATAGACAGAATAAAGTTGGTACTGGCATAGGCAGACCAGACAGATACTGCACAACTCCATACATAAAACAATACACCATATTATACAGACTGCAGTAATGGATTACACAAGACTTATATGATAATGTAATAAATGAATAAACTATAATAATAACTTGGATTAAAGTAGGATGGTACAGAGAATAAAATGACTATATTTCCCAAGCTTTCTTGTAGCTTGTGATACTGCAATTAAAGAAAGAAAGAAAGGGGATACTAAAGACAGTGGGAAGGAAGGAAATGAAAAGAAATAAAGACAGAAAGAGGGAATGAAGAGAAAGTGAATGGGAATTGAACAAAAATCATAAAGTCAAGCAAGTGATAGAAGTAAAGAGAAAAGCTAGAAAGGAACACACAGTTAAAAAGGAAACCAAACTTAAGGATAGAAAGGGAGAAAAAATTAACAAGATACAAAGGCATAAAAAACTGAAAATGAAAGAAAGAGGAAGAAAGAAAGAAAAGTGAGAAAAAAAAGTAAATGAAAGAAAAAAAAAGGGATAAACTTAAATTTTTACTACTGCTACTACTACTGCGAGTACAACTACAAGCATAATCACAAAAACCACGACTACTATTGTTATAACCACCAGCAACACAATTATTATTACCACGACTACTAATAAAAAGTTCTTTTTACCCAAATGTGTCCGCTGGGGATAAGGATGATGGGGGGGGGGTTGCAGAGTGTTTGATTTGTCTATAAGGGTTTTAAACGATATTCGTGATTATTTTTCCTTGGTGGTGATGTTGATGATGATGGGTGGTGGTGCTGTGTGGTGGTGGTGGTGGTGGTGGTGGTGGTGGCGTAGAAGGAAAGGCAAAATCCGGATGATGGGGAGGAAGCTGATGATGGGGAGGAGGCTGAGGATGATGGGGAGGAAGCTGATGATGGAGAGGAGGCTGAGGATGATGGGGAAGAAGCTGATGATGGGGAGGAGGCTGAGGATGATGGGGAGGTAGCTGATGATGGGGAGGAGGCTGAGGATGATGGGGAGGACGTTGGGGATGATGGAAAGGAGGCTGAGAGGCGTTGGATTTTTACAAAATTGATTTTTAGCAGTTTCCAATCACGTATTTTATCATTTCTCTTTCAATCTCTTTTTTTTTCTAAGCTAGATGTTCGACCTATCTATCTATCTATCTATCTATCTATATATATATATATATATATATATATATATGTATATAATAAGGGCAGGTCCACAGGTAATTCCAATCGATAACACGACACGAAGTCAACTCTTTGATTACATCCCAAATTCATCACATTGACGCCCCACACGTATTTTGCGACAAGTAATTTCAAAGTGTTGCGTATTTTAAGAGAATAAAAATGCGAAAGAGCTAAAAACAAAAACGCTTAGAATCATGCGGATGACTGCACAAAAAAAGTCTGACATTCCAGGCCTTGACCTACGCCGACCTGAGTGTCAAAGAGCCAACTTACGCCAAACCGACCTACACCGACCTGACCCTCAACGCCCCTCTTAACTCCTTCGACGCCTTCAGCGCCACTCTCAACGCCCCTCTCAACGCCTTCAACGTCACCCTCAAGGCCCGTCTCAACTCCTACAACGTCACTCTCAACGCCCCTCTCAACTCCTTCAAAGCCATCAACGCCACCCTGAAGCATCCCTACAACTCCAGCTCGGACTGGAGTGAGAGCAACAGGCGCTGGAGTAGCCCGAATAGCAGGAGAAGAGTTAGGGCGTGTGGGGGAGATGAGGGGGAGGGAGGATGAGGGAAACGATCCGGGGAAAGACACTCCCGGGGAAAAAATCGCCCGGGGGCAAGAAGACCCCGGGAGCAAGAAGATCCCGCAGGCAAGAAGACCCGGGGGCAGGAACACCAGGGGCAAAACGCTATCGGGGGCAAGAAGACCCTCGTGGCCAGCCAGAAATATGTAGACCAGAAGTCAAAAAAAGATCCGGTGCCAAAAAAAAGACCCGATGCCAAAAAAGACCCGAAGCCAGAAAAGGACACGTAGCCAAAAAAGACCCAAACCCTAAAAAGAATAAAAAGAAACCCAGGAAAAGAAAAGGACTCGGATTTAAAAAAAAAAAAAAAAAAGACTTGGATCGGAAAGAAATACAGAGACCGGAGTCAGAACAAAAGTAGAGACCAGGTTCAGAAAAAAAAAAACCGGGTCATGAAAAAAAGAAAAAAGAGACACGGGTCAGGAAAAAAAGGAGAGACCCTGGTCTAAGAAAAAGGAGAGACTCGAGTCAGAGAGAGAGAAAAAAAAGAGACCCCGGTCAGAAACAAAAGGAGAGACCCGGGTCAGAAAAAAAACAGGAGAGACCCCGGTCACAAAAAAAAAAGTGAGACCCGGATCAGAAAAAAAGACCCGGGTCTGAAAAGGAGAGACCCGGGTTTGAAAAAAAGGAGAGACGCGATCGGGAAAGAGAGGAGAAACCCGGACTGGGAAAAAAAGAGAGACCCGGGTCTGAAAAAAAGAAGAGACCCGGGCCTGGAAAAAATGGAAGAGATCCTGACCTGGAAAAAAAGGAAGAGACCCGAGCCTAGAAAGAAATGAAGAGATCTGGATCTGCAAACAACGAAAAGATCCTTGCCTGGAAAAAAAAAAAAAGAAGAGATCCAAGACTGAAAAAAAGAAGAGATCCGGGTCCGAAAAAAGAGAGACCCGGGTCTGAATAAAAGAGAAACCTGGGCCTGAAAAAAAGGAGAATCGGGTCTGACAAAAAAGGACACACCCGGGTCTGAAAAGAAGAGACCCGGGTCTAAAAAGGAGAGACCCGGGACCGAAAAAAAAGGAGAGACCCGGTTCTGAAGAATAGGAGAGACCCGAGTCTGAAGAAAAACAAAGACCCGGGTCTGGGAAAAAGGAGAGACCCGGGTCTGGAAAAAAAGAGACACGGGTCTGGAAGAAAAAGAAGAAACGTGGGTCTACAAAAAAAAAAAACACAAGGGACCCCGGTCTGAAAAGAGACCCGAGCCTGAAATGGACAGATCAAGGTCTGGAAAATAGGAGAGACCCGGGACTGAAAAACAAAAACAAAAAAAGCAGAGACTCGGCCCTGAAAAAAAAAAAGACCTGGGCCTTGAAAAAAAGGAAGAGATCCAGGCCTGGAAAAAATGGAAGAGATCCTGGCCTGGAAAAAAAAAGAAGAGACCTGGGTCTGCAAACAAAGAAGAGACCCGGTCTGAAAAAAAGAGACCCGTCTGAAAAAAGAAGAGACCCGGGTCTGAGAAAAAGAAGACCCGGGTCTGAAAAAGACCCGGGTCTGGAAAAAAAATGAGACACCCGAATCTGAAAAAAAAAGAAGAGACTCGGGTCTGCAAAAAGAAGATCCAGGTCTGGGAAAAAAAAAGAGACACCCAGATCTGAAAGTAAGAACAGGGTCTGAAAAGAGAGACCCGGGTCTGACAAAAAGGAGAGACCCGAGTCTGAAAAAAAGGAGAGACCCAGGTCTGAAAAAAAAATGAGACCAGGATCTGAAAAAAAGAAGAGACCTCAGTATGGAAAAGAAGAGACCTGGGTCTTAAAAAAATATAAGGGACCCGGGTCTGGAAGGTCTGAAAAAAGGGACAGATACGCGTCTGAAAAAAGGAGACCCGGGTCTGAAAAAAGAAGAGACCCACATCTGAAAAAAAGAAGACCCGGGTCTGAAAAGGAGAGACCCGGGTCTGAAAAGGAGATCCGGGTCTGAAAAAAAGAGAGACCCGGATCTGGAAAAAGAGAATACCCTGGTCTGAAAAAAAAAAAATAGATCCAGGTCTAGAAAAAAAAAAAAAAAGAATAGACCCAGGTCTGGGAAAAAATGAGACCAGGGTCTGAAAAAACAAAAGAGACCCGAGACTGAAAAGAGGAGAGATCCGGGTCTGGGACAAAAAGGAGACACTCAGGTCTGAAAAGAAGACCTGGATCTGAAAAAAAGGAGAGACCTGGGTCTGAAAAAAAGGAGAGACCAGAGTCTGAATAAAAAGAGAGACCTGGGTCTGGAAGAAAAGGAGAGACGCGGGTCTGAAGAGAAGGACAGACCCAGGTCTGAAAAAAAAGACACCCGGGTCTGGAAAAAAAGAGGGACCCGGGTCTGGAAAAAAATGAGACCCGGGTCTGAAAAAAAGAAGAGACGGGTATGGAAAAAGAAGAGACCAGTCATAAAAAATACATGGGACCCGGGTCTGGAAAAAAAAGAACCGGGTCTGACAAAGAGACCCGGGTCTGAAAAAAGGAGACCCGGATCTGAATAAAAAGGAGAGACCCGGACCTGGAAAGAAAGGTAGAGATCTTCGCCTGGAAAAAAAAGAAGAGACCTGGATCTGAAAACAAAGTAGACACCCGGGTTTCAAAAAAGACCCGGGTCTGAAAAGAAGATACAGGTGTCTGAAAGAAAAGAAAGACTCGAGTCTGAAGAGAAGAGACGAGGGTCTGTAAAAAGGAGAAACCCGGGTCTGGAAAAAAACGAGAGACCTGGGATTGGAAAAAAAAAAAAAAAAAAACGAGAGACCGGGGACTGCAAAAAAGAAGGGACCTGGGTCTGAAAAAACTGAAGGGAACTCGGTCTGACAAAAAGAAACCAGGGTCAGAAAAAAAAGAATGGACCCTGATCTGAAAAAAAGGAGACCCAGGTCTAAAAAGGAGAGACCTGGGTCTGTAAATGAGAGACCTGGATCTGGAAAAAAAGGAGACCCGGGTCTGAAAAAAAAGAAGAGTCCCGGGTCTGGAAATAAAGGAGAGATCCTGGCCTGGAAAAAATGGAAGAGATCCTGGCCTAGATAAAAAGAAAAGACCTGGGTTTGCAAACAAAGAAGAAACCCGGGTCTGAAAAAATAGAAGAGACCAGGGCCAGGAAAAAAAGAGAGACCCGGGTCTGATAAAATGAAGACACTCGGGTCTGAAAAAAGGAGAAGTGAGTCTGAAAAAAAAGTAGACACCCAGATCTGAAAAGAAGACCTGGGTCTGAAAAAAAGGAGACTCGGGTCTGAAAAAAAGGAGAGACCCGAGTCTGAGGAAGAGACCCGGGTTTGGAAAAAAGGAGAGACCCGGGTCTGAGAAAAAACGAGACCCGGGTCTGAGAAAAAAAGGAGACCCGGGTCTGGAAAGAAACGAGACACCTGGGTCTAGAAAAAAAACACCCGGGTTTGGAAAAAAATGAGACCCTGGTCTGAAAAAAGAAGAGACCTGGGTATGGAAAAAAAGAAGAGACCAGGGTCTTTAAAAAAAAATATAAGGGATCCGAGTCCGAAGAAAAGAAGAGACCTTGGTCTGAAAAAAGGAGGGACCTGGGTCTGAAAAGGACACATCCGGGTCTGAAAAAAGGATAGACCCGGGTCTGAAAAAAAGAGACCCGGGTCTCAAAAAAGGAGACCTGGGTTTGAAAAAAAGGAGAGACCCGGGCCTGGAAAGAAAGGAAGAAATCCTGGCCAGGAAAAAAAAAAAAAAAGAGAGACTTGGGTCCGAAAAAAGAGAGACCCGGGTCTGAAAAAAAGGAGACACCGGGGTCTGGAAAAAACGAGACACCCGGGTCGGGAAAAAAATGAGATCCGGGACTGAAGAAAAAGGGACCTGGGTACGGAAAAAGAAGAGACAAGGGTCTTAAAAAACTATAAAGGACCCGGGTCTGAAATATAGAAGAGATCCGGGTCTGAAAAAAGAGACCCGGGACTGAAAAAAGGAGACCAGGGTCTGAGAAAAAGGACAAACCTAGGTCTAAAAAAAAAGGATAGACCCGGATCAGATAAAAAAGGAGACCAGGGTCATAAAAAAGGAGACCCAAGTCTGAGAATAAAGGAGACCCGGGTCTGAATAAAGAGACCCGAGTCTGAAAAAAGGAGAGACCCAGGTCTGAACAAAAGGAGACACCCGGGTCTGGAAAAAACGAGAGACCCGGGTCTGGAAAAATTTTTAAACCCGTGTCGGAAAAAGAAGAAGAGACCAGGGAATGGAAAAAGAAGAGACCAGAGTCTGAAAAAATATAAGGGACTCGGGTCTGAAAAATAGAAGAGAACCGGGACTGAAAAAAAAGAGACCTTGGCCTTGAAAAAGAGAGCCGGGTCTGAAAAAAGGATAGACCCGGGTCTGAAAAAAAAGGATAGACCCCTGTCTGAGAAAAAAGAGACCCGGGTCTCAAAAAAGGAGACACGGCTTAGAAAAAAAGGAGACACCCGGGCCTGGAAAGAAAGGAAGAGATCCTGGTCTGGAAAAAAAAAAAAAGAAGAGACCTGGGTCTGAAAACAAAGAAGAGACTTGGATTTGAAAAAAAAAATGGGTCTGAAAACAAAGAAGAGACCCGGGTCTGAAAAGAAGAGACATGTCTGAAAAAAAGGAGAGACCGGGTCTGAAAAGAAGAGACGCGGGTCTGATAAAAAGGAGAGACCCGGGTCTGGAAAAAAAGGAGAGACCCGGTCCGCAAAAAGCGAGAGACCTGCATCTGGAAAAAAAAAGAAAACAGACCCGGGACTTGAAAAAAGAAGGGACCTAGGTCTGAAAAAAATAGAAGGGTCACCGGTCTGAAAAAAAGACCCGGGTCTGAAAGAAATAGGAGGGACCCTGATCTGAAAAAAAGGAGACCCGGGTATGAAAAGGAAAGACCTGGGTCTGAAAAGGAGAGACCTGGATCTGGAAAAATAGGAAATCCATTTCCGGAAAAAAGGAGAGATCCGAGTCTGAAAAAAAGCAAGAGACCCGGGCCTGGAAAAAAAGAAAGAGATCACGGCCTAGAAAAATGGAAGACGTACTGGCCTGGGAAAAAAAAAAAAAAAAGAGACCTGGGTCCGCAAACAAAGAAGAGCCCCGGGCCTGAAAAAAAAAAAAAAAAAAAAAAAGAGAGAGACACGGATCTGGAAAAAAATGAGGAGACCTGGGTCTGAAAAAAAAAAGAGAGACCCCGGTCTGAAAAATAGAAGAGACCCGGGTCAGAAAAGAGAGACCCAGGTCTGAAAGAAGAGACCCGGGTCTGAAAAAAAGATCCTGGTCTGGTAAAAAACGAGACAACCGGTCTGAAAAAAAGAGACCCGGGTCTGAAAAAGAGACCCGGGTCTGAAAAAAAAGGAAAGATCCGGGTCTGGAAAAAAGGAGACACCCAGGTCTGAAAAGAGGACCTGAGTCTGAAAATAAGGAGACTTGGGTCTGAAAAAAAAAAGAAAGAAGAGACCAGAGTCTGAGAAAGAAACCCCGGTCTAAGAACAAAAAAGTAGAGACCCGGCTCTGAAGAAAAAGAGAGACCTGGGTCTGAGGAAAAAGGAGACACGGGTCCGACAAAAAAGGAGACCCCGGTCTGGAAAAACACGAGACCCGGGTCTGGAAAGAAATGAGACCCGGGTCTGAAAAAAAGAAGAGACCTGGGTATGGAAAAAAAGAGACCAGGGTCTGAAAAAAATATAAGGGACCCGGGTCTGAAAAATAGGAGAGATCCGGGACTGGAAAAAACGGAGACACCCAGATGTGAAAAGACGACCTGGGTCTGAAAGAAAAGGAGACCCAGATCTTAAAAAAGGAGAGACCCGAGTCTGAGAAAGAGACCCGAGCCTGGAAAAAGAGACCCAGGTCTCAAGAAAGAGACCCGGGTCTGAGAAAAAAGGAGACCCGGCTCTGAGAAGAAAGGAGACCCCGGGTCTGAGAAAAAAGGAGACCCGGGTCTAAAAAGAAAGGAGACGCCTGGGTCTAGATAAAAGAAAACAACAGACCCGGGTCTAGATAAAAACAAGAGACCCGGGTCTGGAAAAAAATGAGACCCGGGTCTGAAAAAAGAAGAGACCTGGGTATGGAAAAAAGAAGAGACCAGGGTCTTAAAAAATACAAGGGACCCGGGTCTGAAAAAAAGAAGACCAGGGTCTGAAAAAGAGACCGTGATCTGAAAAAAAAAGACCCGGGTCTCAAAAAAAGGAGACCTGGGTCTGGAAAAAAAGGAGAGACCCGGGCCTGGAAAGAAGGGAAGAGATCCTGGCCGAGTAAAAAAAAAAAAAGAGACTTGGGTCCGAGAGAAACGAGAGACTCGGGTCTGAGAAAAAAGAGAGACCCGGATCTGAAAAAAGGAGAGACCTGGGTCTGGAAAAAAGACCTGGGTATGGAAAAAGAAGAGACCAGGGTTTTTAAAAAGGAGAGACACGAGTCTGAAAAAAAGCCGAGACCCGGGTCTGGAAAAAAAAAACGAGAGATCCGGGTCTAGAAAAAAACGAGAGACCCGGGTCTGGAAAAAAAGAAGGGACCTGGGTCTGAAAAAAATAGAAGTGACCCCGGTCTGAAAAAAAAGAGACCCGGGTCAGAAAAATATAGAAGGGGCCCCGGTCTGAAAAAAAAGGAAAGATCCGGGTCTGAAAAGGAGAGACCCGGGTTTAAGCAAAAGGAGAGACCCGGGTCTGAAAAAAAAAGAAACCCGGGTCTGAAAAAAAAAATGGACCTCGGACTGAAAAAAAGAAGAGACCCGGGTCTGAAAAAGAGACCGGGTCTGAAAAAAGAAGAGACCAGATATGAAAAAAAAGAAGAGACCCGGGTCTGAAAAAAGAAGAGTCCCGGGACTGAAATAAAGAGTCCCTGGTCTGGAAAAGAAAGACGAGACCCGGGTCTGGAAAATAAAGGGAGAGACCCGGATCTGAAAAAAAGAAGACCCGGGTCTGAAAAAAAGAAGAGACCCGGATCTGAGAAAAAGAATGGACCCGTCTGAAAAAAAAAGGAGAGAGCCTGGACTGGAAAAAAAAGACCCGGGTCTAAGAAAAAGGGATCCGGGTCTGATAAAAAAGAGACCCGGGTCTGGAAATAAAGGATAGACCCGGGTCAGAAAAAAAGAAGAGAACCGGGTCTGAAAAAAGAAGAGAACCGGGTCTGAAAAGAAGACACCCTGATCTGAAAAAAAGAGACCAGGCTCTGAAAAAAAGACGCGGGTATAAAAAAAGGTCTGAAAAAAAGAAGAGACCCGGGTCTGAAAAAAGAAGAGACCATGGTCTGAAAAAAAGAGGAGACCCGAGTCTGAAGAAAATAGAAGACCCGGGTCTGAGAAAAATAGAAGAGACCCGGATCTGAAGGAAAAGAAGACCCGGGTAACAAAAAAGAAGAGATCCGGGTCAGAAAAACAATGAAACCCAGGTAATAGTAGTACTATAGTCGCGGCGCGCGACTCTGAGGTTCTTATTATCGTGCCCTGGTAACCTGTCATTCAAAAGTGCGTCTGATATCGTGTATATATGAGACACATGTGATCCGTGTATAATATGTTTGTGTATAATAATATTCGTGTATAATATGTTGGTGCATAATAATATGATTCATGTATAATATGATACGAAATCGGACTCACTTTTGAGTGGTAGGTTGCCAGGGTATTATAATGACAATCTCAGAGTCTTGCGCTGCGACTATAGTAGAGTACATAGCACGTGAGCGAGAGAGCAAGAGCGAGAGAGACGATGTGTGTTCACGTGAGGCTTTTCGTTTCTTGTTATCCATCAGTAATACTACTAATGATGCATATGTATGTATGTATGTATGTATTTAATAAAACTTCCAACCCTGACATTGTTTATAAATAAACATTGGAGACACAACCATTTGGGGTCTAGTAGTCGATTTCCTGAATTTGATTCAGATTGATGTCCTCTGAGAGGAGATGTGTAGATTGGAAGGCATTGCAAATGAGCAGGGTTAATATAAAGTAAGAGAAAATGTGTGCAAATGTACAGAAACAAGTAATGCAGTGGGTGTAAGTGTAGTAAGTAGTTATAGTAAGTATAGTAAGCGCAGAAAGACCAATACAGTAAGAAGCTGTAAATGCAGTTATAAGAGTGTAGAAGCAAAAGTATAGAAAAGTAAAGATAGCTATAAATGAGTGAAGGTGGAAGTTACAGGGTGTGTAAATGTATTTGTACATGAGCACAAACACAGGAGAAAGTGTAAAATGTAACCCAGTAAAGGTAGGCGGGCGGTGTTGACGGTGGTGAAGATAGACACGGATATACAGAAAATATTAGAAGTAAATTAGTGAGGACGTATGGAAAGAAGACGGTATAAAGAGTAGGCAAGTGTCAGTGTAGTGGAAAGCTAGGAAATATTGGAAGTAAATGAGTGTATGTATTAACAAAGCATAAGACGTCAAGTGCAGCGTCAACGATGGCCCGAGGAGTATGTGATTGTGTTGGGGAGGACATTTTTGACCAACTTAATCCACACACACACACACACACACACACACACACATATATATATATATATATATATATATATATATATATATATATATTATATAAAACTGTGTAAGCACTGTTGGCTATTAATGTGGATAAATAGTACACTGATAATCATTTTTCACGTACCATGTACTAAAGAACTAATAATTAAACAGAAAATATTAATGCTACTATAGACATGATACAGATAAGGAGAAAAGAAATCCTGGCTACTTGGGCAGCCTTACCTGCACGTTCTGCAACATACAGCCTACTGTACAGATGCACACATCCTCCTTCCATCCTCTTCCTGAATCAACTGACTCGTTCTGATCACGAATACTTCGGTGGGCGGTGGGGGTTGCACTGGGGTGGCGATGTAACATAATTGTTCGCTTCGGTGTGACTAGTACTTGTACATGGACAGTTGTAATTAAGTAAAATTTTTGTATTACTTGTACTTGGGATTTTAAAAAATAAAATACTTGTACTTAAGTAAAGCCACCTTAACTTGGACCCAAACCTGAATTACTGTATTGTTGACAAGAAAATAGACACCATGTAAATTATTTAGTAGTCTGATTAAACCAATTGACCCGGTCATGACATTTGAAGTTATTTATGACCAGACCAGTAGCAGGAGTGCATACAAATTTCCCCCTCCCCCTTGCCACCGTTCTATGGGTGAATGGGGTCCTGGTCCAGGCACCTTGATTACTATGGTACCGGGTACCTGATTTTTGCTTGGACTATTTTCCTGACAGGAGGGAAACTAGGGTATTTTGTATTTTGTCCTCCAAATATGTAAATAAAAAAAGATATGTAAATAATATTTTGTTTTCTCGGATACCTCTTTTTTTATGTAAATAAAAGTCTCCACTCTCCATTTTTGACCAACTAAACAATTATTTTACCAACTCAAACAAACACTGGGGGGTACCCCCTCGTCCCGGTCGGGCCGTCACTTAAGGTAGAAGTAAGATAGAGAGGCCTGGGACTCTTAGTCTACCGAAATTCTTTAACCATTTATACATCAGCTGCACTTCATTTCCCTTTCTTTCTTTCCTTCTCCTTTATCCCTTGTTTTGTTTCATTCCATTCCTCCTTTTTTCTCCGGCTCCTTTATCCCTTGTTTCGTTTCCTTCTCTTCCTTCTTCTTCCTTCTCCTTTATCGCTTGTTTTGATTCATTCTCTTCCTCATCTTTTTCCTTCCCCTGTGTCTCTTGTCTTGTTTCATTCCCTCGCTCCTTTTCATCCTTGCTTCTCAATTTCCTTTCTCTCCCCCCTCTCTTCCTTTTTCTTTATCCTTTCCTTTCCTTTCCTTTCCCTTTTTCTCCTTACTTTCTCATTATTCTGCCTTTCCTTTAATTTTCTTGCCTTCTTTCAGTCTCTCTTTCATTTTTCCCTCTTACTTTCCTTTCCATGTCCTTTCTTTCTTCCTTCTATTACATCAATAAAGCAACAAGAGAAGTAGGAGCCAAGGTGGAGCAAGGTGGGGCCGCCTGAGATTCTAATAAAGGTGTATGACCCTCAACCCAGCATACTTGAAAGACCCCTTGTTTGCTCGTTTCTCTCATTTTTGTTTTATTTTTTCTTTCCTTTTTCAATTTTTTCTCCTTTCGTTTTGTTTTGCTCCTTTCATCCCCTCTGCAATTTCTTCCTCTCTTCTTTCTTATTTCTTTATTATTTTTGTCACTTGTAGTTTCTACAATTATATCATTGTTTTCTCATTCCCTTCCCTGTCCTGCATTCGTTATATTGTTGTTTTGGCTCATGTTTCTTTCATATTGTCTTTTCCTTACTATTTCTTTCTTTCCCAATTTGTTTCTTTTGCCCCATTTCTTCTCTCTTCCTTTTTTCTTTTTATATTATACTGCAGCATCACATAAGACGTGAGTAAGATCAACATCTTCAGTAGTAATATGCACCAGTACCACCATCATTACCACCTTCACTACCATTATCATCTTCATGATTTCTTAAACAATTACCTTTACTTTTATCCAGACTTAACTTACATTGCCATCACCATCATCAAAATCACACAACATCCACGACCATCACTACCAGTACTATGAGATCAAATCCACATGGGATCAAATCCACAACTACTTCTCAGCCTCACCAGCAACAAGAGAAGTAGAAGAGTAGATGAAGTAAGGTAGTTCGGCCTGGGACTCTACTACGGGCGTACAGAGTTAACACCTTTACCTTTTACAACTGATTATCCTTTTCCCTCCCCCCTTTTCCTTCATTTCTTTACCACTTTATAACTTTTTATTTTACTCTTTTCTCCCTTCCATTTTTTTTAATTTCCTTATTTTCTTACGCCGGTTCGTTTAATCTTTGTCCCTTCTGTTTTTCCCATTTCATTTTCAATTCTATGTCACTTGTTTCTCTCTTCCTTCTTTTTTTCTATCTTTCTTCACTACTTAACAGCAGGAAAAGAAGAGAAGTAGGAGCCAAGGTGAGCGGCCTGAGATTCTAACAAAGGTGTCTCGGTATCTACTCTGTCTTTCATCTAGCTCCTTTTTAGTTCTTTTTCATTCCCTATTTTTTTTTTTCCTTTTCTCTTCTTATGTCCTTGTTTTCTTCAGTGTCTTTCTTCTGTGACTGTCCTTTTGTTTTGTTTTGTTTTTTCTGTTAATCATGTTTAATCCTTCCTCCTCGTTTCTTTTGCCCATATGTATCTCATCCTTTGAGAGTTTCTTTAAATTTTCTTGGATTTTTAATCTTGTATTTTTGCATTCTCTACCCAATTTGTTCTTTCTGGTTTTCTACCTTATTTTCCCCTCTTTTTCTTGTTTGTTTCTTTTGCTTCTTTCTCCACTATATTACAGTATCACAGCTCACAAGAAAAAACAGGAAGGGAGATGAAGTAAGGAATTTTCATTAACAGTCGACTATTGTACATCATCACACCCATCATCACTGCCACCACCACCACCACCATCAGTGTTATTCAAAGTTATAGCTTTTCTCATCATGCCAAAGCTACATCACCCTCACCATCGTCATAACTACTGTCATCATCAGTCATCATCATCATCGTCATCACTGCTACCACTCTCTCCGCCTAAACAGATTTAAATGCCTGTATGAGTATTACAGCATCACAAGCTACAGGAGAGACAGGAGGCAAGATGCAGTAAGGTGGAGCGGCCTAGGACTCTACTACAGGTGTACTGAGGTCAGACCTAAGAGTATCCTCTGCTCTCCTCTTCTTTCTTTCTTCTCTTAACTCTTTCTTCCCTTTTCTTTCTAAGTGTTCCTTATGTTTTTCCTTTATCGTTTATCTTTCTCGTTTTCTTTGCTTCAATCCCTATTCTTTCTGTCACCTTTTCCTGCTATAAAGTTCATTTTTTTAACCATTTCTCATTTTTCCTTAATCATGCATTTTCATCTTCTCTCTCTCTCTCTCTCTCTCTCTCTCTCTCTCTCTCTCTCTCTCTCTCTCTCTCTCTCCACTATATATCAGCATCAAGAGCTACAACAGAGGAGAGAAGAGAGAAAGGTGTATCGGCCTGGGACTCCTCTACAGGTGTACCAAGTTAACACCTTTGCTGTGTATACTTCGTTTTCATTTGTTTCTCCTTTTCTGATTTTCTTTCACTTTTATCTCACATTTTGCTTCATTCTTCTCTTCTTCCTCTTCATATTCTCTTAACATTCTTTCTTTTCATCCGATTATCTTCTTCTTTCGCCATTAATTATAAATCTTTTTATTTATAGTATTTCTCTATCATTCGTTCTGTATCTTTGGTCGTTATTTATTTATTTGGTTTTCCTTCTATACTTAATTCTTATTTTGCCTGTCTTTATTTCTTTCTTCTCCTCCACTTTTGTCCTTTTTCTTTCTTCCATTTCCTTTTTACAGTTTCCTTCTTTTCTTCTTCCTTTCTTTCTCCTTCTCTTCCTCTTTTTTTTTTTTACCTCTCTTTATTATTTTTTTTTCTCCTTTGCTTTCCCTCCTTCCTTTCCTCAATATATAACAGCAATTAAGCAACAAGTGAGTACGGGCGGAGGTGAGGTAAGGAGGAGCGGCCTGAGAATCCATCAGAAGTGTGTCAAGGTCGATCCTTCTTTGTACTGTTGCCCCTAATGTCTTCATCTTCTTCTTCTTCTCTCTCTCTCTCTCTCTCTCTTTCTTTGCTTATCTTCTTTTTGTTTATTGTGTTTTCTTCATGATTTTTTTTTCTAGTCCTCTATTTTTTTTTTTTCAATTTTCTCCTATTCTTATTCCTGTCTCCGATTCTCTGTAATTTTCTTTATTATTCCTGTCATTTATGTCTCAACTTGTATTTCATCATGTCCTATTTTCTTTCTCATTTTTAACATTTCTTTTTCTTTTTTTTTATCTAATTTTTCACCATGACAAGTTACAACAGAAGAAAGAGGGGAGATGAAGTAGGGCATAGTCATTGGTGGGAACCTTTTGCACACCACCACCTCCACCATCACCACAACCATCATCATCATCATCATCATCGTTTATCCATAGTTACCTTTGTTATCACCAGCACTAAGCTGTGTCATCAACATCATCACACCCATCATTTTCGTCTTTTCAGTATCTCTTCCTTTTTTTCCGGTCTTACTTTTTCCATTCATTCATTCATTCTTTCATTCTTTCTTCTTTTTATTTTATTTTCCTTTTTCCATCTCGTTTTTCGCTGTTTCTTATCATTCTGTTACTTCATCTCCTCACGTTTCCTTCTTTCTCCTTTTTTTCTTCCTTTTTGTCATTACCACCACTGTCAGCGAACATAGTTATCAATATTCTCATCAGAACTAATATACTGTATTTGTTTCTTATTTCTCATAACTTTGCTTCCTTTGTCCTTTCTCCTCACTCCTTCATTCCTTCTCCAGTGTGTTACATCGTCACAAAGTACAACAGAAGTAGGAGGCGAGATGAAGTAAGGTGGAACGGTCTGGGACTTTGTACTGAGCTTATACCTTAATAGCTATCCAATTCCTTCTTTTATGTCATATCACTTTTTTTTTTTTTATGTCTTATTGCTTCTTTTATGGGAATGATAGTGGTTTGGTGGACATCGGTGTTGGTAAGGGGTTGGCAATAGCTAACACCAATTTTGGCATAAGATGATCCACGGGTATACATGGAGAGTAATGAGGAGGGTGGATGGTGAACTTGTTGAAGGAACGGCAAAGATAGACTACGTGTGTGTGGATGAGCGAATTAGAAGACAAGTGTTGGATGCAAGTGTGTGGAGAGGGTGGGGGAATGGAGTCTCGGACCATCACTTAGTGATGGCCAAGGTAAAGCTGCAAAGAAAATGGTTGAAGAGACGAAGGGGAAGACAGGAGGAAACAGCTCCTGTGGGAAGAGTGGAGAAGCTGCAAGATAGTCAGAAAATGGCAGAATATAAGAGCATAGTGGAAGGAAGATTTGTAAAGTATGAGTTAGAGCAGATGGAAGGGGTGGAAGGCGCATGTAAGATATTCACGGAAGAGATAAGCGCAGCGTGTGAGTTGGTTTGTGGAGTGAGGAGGAGATGCAGAGGTGTGCGAGGGACAGCATGGTGGAATGATGAGGGGAAACGAGCTGTGGAACCAAAGAAGAAGGCATATAGTGAATGACTAAGGAGTAGAGGTAGGGAAGAAGATGAGAGAAAGAAGAGAGAGGTATATGTGAGCAGGAGAAGGGAGGTGAAGAGACTGGTGAAGGAGAGTAAGAAGAAAGTGGATGAAGAATTTGGGAGGAATCTGAGTGTGAAATGGAGGGAGAGTAAGAAATTGTTTTGGAAGGAGATAAAGAAAGTAAGGTAGTGTGAAAAGGGAAATAGTAGGGGAGTGAAAGATAGGAATAATAGATTGTTGGTGGAGAAGAGAGAGGAATTGAGGAGATGGAAGGAGCACTTTGAGGATTTGTTGAATGTAGAGAGTGAGAGCAGTGCGAGTATAAGTGGTTGGGGAATGGCTGGGAGGAGAAGAGATGAGTGGAGGGAGGAAGAGATCAGTAGGGCGGAAGAAGTGGAAGCAATGAAGAAGATAAAGATGGGAAAGGCCCCAGGAACTGATGGAGTGTGTGGTGAAATGCTGAGGAATGGGGGTGAGATTGTTGTGGAGTGGATAACTATGGAAGATGTGTAGATTGGCTTGGGAAGAGGGAAGGGTTCCAGAGGACTGGAAATCAGGTATAATTGTTCCTTTATACAAAGGAAAAAGGGAGAGAGAAGTATGTGGTAACCATAGGGGTATGTGCCTTCTTAGTGTGACTGGAAAAATATATGGTAGAATACTCATTGATAGGGTTAGGCATATGACAGAGGAGCTAGTTGGAGAAGAACAAGGGGGATTTAGGAAGGGAAAAGGGTGTGTAGATCAGGTGTTTGTTCTAAGATGTTTAGTGGAGAAGTATCTAGAGAAGGGAAAGAAAGTGTATGCTGCCTTCATGGACTTGGAGAAAGCTTATGACAGAATAGATAGGCAAGGTATGTGGAAGGTATTATGAATATATGGAATGGAGGTGAAATTGTTGAGTGCTGTGAAGAGTATGTACGAAGGAGCTAGGGCTACGGTGCGAGTGGATGGTGAGCTGAGTGAGTTCTTTGGTCTCAGTGTGAGACTGAAACAGGGTTGTGTGATTTGTCCATGGTTGTTTAATATATACATGGATGGGGTTGTAAAGGGGGTGCAAGGTAGGGCAGTGGATGTTGGGGTGGCCCTAATGAATGAGGGTGAGATTTGGAAGATTCCGGTGTTGCTCTTTGCTGATGATACAGTATTGTTGAGTGAAGATGAATGGGAGTTGCAGGGTTTGGTGAATGAATTTGGGACATTGTGTAGGAAGAGGAATCTGAAAGTTAATGTAAATAAGAGTAAAGTTATGGTGTTTGAGAGGAATGAAGTCACAGAATGTACAGTGAGGTTGGATGGTGAGGATATGGAGAATGTGAGTGCATTCAAGTACTTGGGTAGTGTGATGAGTAAGGATGGAACTCTGGGGGATGAAATGCGTGAAAGAGTACAGCAGGGAAGGAAGGTTGTTGGTTCACTGAAAGCAGTGATGAGAAATAGGGAACTGAGTATGAAAGTTAAGAAGTCACTGCATGATAGTATTGTGATCCCTACCCTGAGGTATGGAAGCGAGGCGTGGACCTTGCAAGAGGGGAACAAGTCAAGAGTGAGAGCAGGGAAAATGAATTACTTGAGAGGAGCATGTGGAGTTACATGGAGGGACAGGTTGACGAATGAAGAAGTGAAGGAACGTTGTGGAGTGGATGTGGATGTGGTTGAGAAGATACAGAGAAATACACTGAGGTGGTTTGGACATGTGGAGAGAATGGAGAATGAACAACTGACTGAGAGAGCGTATGTAGGTGAGGTGGACGAAGGGAGAGGGAGGGGTAGACCGAAGATGAAGTGGAGGGATGGAGTTGAGAGGTATATGAGGGAGGGGGGAGTGAGCTGGGGGAAGGGTAGTCAAATGGTGGGTGACAGAGCGCACTGGAGGCGTTTTGTCTGCGGCCACCCTTTGCGGGATTAGGGAGTCGGGCTATTGATAGATAGATAGATTTCGTTTATTACCTATTACCTCTTTTATTTTCTATACCTTTTTATTTCATATTTTTCCTTTCATTTCGTTTTCTGCCATTTCCGGCATATATTTCCTTCTTTCAGCCTTGTTTCTTTATTTTAATCCATACTGTAGTTTTCAGTGTCTTTCCCTTTCCATCCCTTCCTTCTCCTTTCTCTTCCTGTTTTGATCTCTTCTGTTTTATTCTTCTCCCCTCTCTCTTTCCTTCTTAACCTCACCGTCTCGTCTCTTTCTTCACTTCATTACAGCAGTATAGAGTAGGAGCCAAGATGAAGTCAGGTAGAGCTGCATGACATTCTAACAGAGATGTCTCGAATTCCGCCCGCCATTCTCAGATGGTCTATTTTATATCTCTTTCACATTTCCATGTTTCTCCATAACTCAGTTTTTCTTCCCCTTTTGTCCTCTCTTCTACTGATCTACCATTCTGTCCTAATCTACCTCTCTCACTCCTCTTGTTCTTATTTCTCATTTCCGTTCCCCTCTTTCTCCTGCGTACGTTTTCCTTTTATTTTATTTTTTTTTCTTCCACTATCATTTCCCCTTTTCTACCTCCTTGAACTATGATAGGCTTTCAGAGTTCCTCTGTCTGTCTGTCTGTCTCTCTCTCTCTCTCTCTCTCTCTCTCTCTCTCTCATCTTTTCTGCGGTATTTCTTGTTGTATCTTAATCCTTTTCTTTATTTTTTAATATTCTTTTATTATTGTTCCTGCTTTTCCTTATTTCCCGTTTCGATTCCGTTTCATTTGTTTTTTTTTCTTGTTTTTTAGTTCTAATCACATATTTGTATCTTACCTGTTCCCTGCTGCGTCCTGTTTTTTTTTTTTTCCTTCTGTCGTAAGTATCTTGCTTTATCCTTGTTTTTCTTTCATCAATTACCGCATCACAAACTGCAAGAGAGGTGGGAGACAAGGTGACGTAAGGTGGAGCGGCCTGGGACTCTGCTACACGTGTATGGAGTTCAGTCCTTCACTCTCAGTTCAGTGGCGCTCACCTATTCTTTCACTTGTAGCTTCTTCGGGAGTATTGAAGAAGCCACAGGCGAAACTAGTCGGAAGTAAAATTCACCTCTATTTCACCCGTGTTTCCTTCCACCTCCTTTCGAAAATGGCATTGTTTTCGGTTTGTCAGTCTGTCTGTCAGTGTACCTGTTAGCACGATAACTTCACAACCGCTCAAGATATCACCACAAATTAGTGTAGTAAGGATGAAAATCTCCAACGAGTTCGAAACTTGTGAAAGTAGGTCAAGGTCTGTGTGTCTGTTATCGCGATAACTTCGCAACAGCTGAAAATATCATCATAAAAATTTACAGGTGTGTAGCAGGGATGAAAATCTCCCACGAGTTCGGAATTGGTGAAAGTAGGTCAAAGTCAATGTCATATTCCGATCCACGTTAAATATGTCTCGGCTCGCGGCTGATGTGATTCCCTTCTCGGTGGGTCCTTTGTTCCATTCTTTCTTTCTCTTCTTAGTTCTTCCTGTTTCCAATCAGTTTTTCTTCATTCCTCTCATTTTGTCTTTTTTCCTTTTAGTTTTAGTTTTCCTTTCACTTTTTCTGTTTGTTTTCAGGTTTTCCTTTTCCTTCTTTTTTTTTCCCTGCTCATTTCCACAACTACATTACAACAACAGTCTATAAGAGAAGTAAGAGCCAAGGCGACGTTAGGTGGAGCTGCCTGAGATTCTAACAAAGGTTTCTCAAGTTTATCCTTGGTTTCCTATAGTCCTCTATTTTTTCTTCTTTCTCACTTCCTTTTCGCTTTTTTTTTTCATTTATCGTGTTTTATTTATCGTTATCATTTCGGTCTTTTTCCTTATCCTCTTTCTTTCTCCATTTATTTATATTTTTTAATGTTTTCTTCCTTCTACATTTCACCCTGTTTTTTTTCTCTCTCTTTTTGTTTATCTTTTCTCGCTTCCATTTTGTAATTCTTGTCTTATTCTGTTATTTTTTATTCCGAGCATTTTTTCTTCTCTTACTGTTTTCTCTTCCTCATTTTCTTTCTTTCTGCTCCATTTCTTGATTTTCATTTCGGTCTTCTTTCCTTCTCCATCTTATAACGACAATACGAGTTACAAGACAAGTAGGAGACCAGATTAAACGGGGTTATTATCATCAGTCGTCACTTATATCACAAAGCCCATCATTATCATCATCATCAAGTATACAGTGTTCATTATTCTTATAATCGTTCAGCTACATCAGCATCACCACCACCATCACTCTCGTCACCATTATCATTATCCATGCAGTTACTTTTTATCTCAAAGCCCACCACCATCATTATGGTATTCGCAGTTATCATCACCATCATCATCTTCACCATCATCATCATCATCATCACTAGCACTGTTAGCTACATTACACTGTAGGTCAAAGCCACTACTACATTACAGCATCACAAATTACAATGAGGTAGGAGAGAAGATGAAGTAAGGTGGAGCGGCTTCGGATTCTACTACACGTGTGTGGAGTTCAATCCTTCACTGTGGCATTTATCTCCAATCTCCTTTTTCTCTATTTCATTTTCTGTATCATCTTTCACCATTTCTTTGTTTCTCCTTTTTTCCTATTGTTTTTCATGATTTTCTTTTCTCTTTGTAATTTATTTTTTCCATGCTTTCTCCTTTTTATTTATATGTGTAGTTTTCCTTCTGGTTTATTCATGGATTAATTTGCAACGCGTTCGTTTCACCTCTCTTATCGCTTACTTTCTCCTCTTCCTTTTCACTCCTCTTCTCCTCTGTTTACTTCCTCCATCAAATCACGGCATCACAAGCTACAAGGCAGGTAGGATCCAGACGAAGTAATATATAGCGACCTGGGACTCACTACAGGTGTATCCAGTTTACATCTTTTTTATTTATGCTTCATTTTTCGTCTTTTATCCTTTACTTTCTTTCCTTCTCCTTTATTTCGTGGTTTATTTTCTCTACTTTCTTTCCTTATCCATTATTTCATGTTTTGTTCTATTGCAGTCCTTTTCTCCTTTTTTCTTTCTCAACTTTCTTAATGCCTTCCCTTCTCTTCACATCTTCCTTCTCCATTCCATAAATTATTTTTGTGTCTGTTTCTCTGTTCTGTTTTTTGTCCTGCGCCTTCCTTTTTCCCATATCTCGTTTTGTTTTTCGTTTCTTTTGTTTCTCTCTCTTTTCCTCTTTCACTGTAACCTTGACCTTGCCCTTGGCAATGAAATTACCATTCTGGGTGATTTTAACATACACAATGTTGAATGGTTATTGCATTCTGCCCGGACTGACGACGCTGGTCTAGAATGCGAGCTGTTTGCGGAATCATTTAATCTCACCCAGTTGGTAAAGCAACCAACCAGAATACCTGATAATCCTGACCATAATGCCCATCTCTTGGATTTATTCTTGACAAATAATCCAGATCAATACAGGATAGAGGTACTGTCACCACTTGGATCCTCTGACCACAATCTCATCAAAGCCTCATTAGTTAACCCTCCTACACCTCCCCATTCCGAACCTGTCAGGGTGACCCGATGGCACTTTGACAGGGCAGACTGGGATGGATTTAGAAATTATCTTGCTGATGTTCCATGGCAGTCTTTCTTCTCTAGTGATCCCAATTCTACCCAGTCCCACATTTGCGACTTAATACTAGCTGGTATGGATTTATTCATACCAAGTCAACAATTCACTAAAAGATCAAACTCTCCAAAATGGTTTGATGGCAATTGTGCCAGAGCAACAGCCCAAAAGTCATTAGCATATAACTCTTACTTAAATTCAAAAACATCTGAATCACTCTCCCAATTTAAAATTGCTAGAAATCATGCAAAAACTGTATTAAATCTATCTAAATCAAACTTTCTTCAAAAGCAAGCATCAAAACTTCTTAACAACCCTAATGACAACAGAATATTCTGGTCAACTCTTAATTCTTTCAATAATAACTTTAACAAGTCATCTTCCATTCCCCCACTAAAATCTTCAGATGGCAATATTACAAATGACCCATGTGGGAAAGCAGATATCTTTGCTAGTACCTTTGCAAGAAACTCTACCATAGATGATACCAGCCAGAATGTCTCAGTACTGGAACTTAATTCTCCCGAAATTGCCCCACTTAAAATACAGACAAGATTCGTAAAATCCATCCTAGACAATTTACCTACCAACAAAGCTCCAGGCCCAGATGGAATTCCGCCAATTGTTTTGAAAAAGTGTTCCCCTGAACTTGCCTCTGTCCTAGCTAAATTATTCAGACTATGCATACGTACTTCTTTATTCCCAAATTCATGGAAAGAAGCCAATATCCACCCAGTTCCGAAGAAAGGAAGTTCGTCTGACCCTTCCAATTACAGACCAATAGCTGTCACATCTTCTCTTGGTAAGGTATTTGAAACTTTAATTAATAAGCATATTGTTAAACATCTTGAATCCAACAACTTAATTAGTGATAGACAATACGGTTTTCGCCACGAAAGATCCACCATTGACATACTCAATCTCTTAACTCATACCATCCATCAGTCAATTGATCTTTTTGGAGAAACTCATGCAGTAGCTCTTGATATCTCTAAAGCTTTCGACAGAGTATGGCACCGTTCCCTGCTGTCCAAACTCACTTGCTATGGACTAACGTCTTTTGTTCCTTTGATTTCTTCTTATCTTAGTGACAGGAAAATAAGAGTAAAAGTAGATGATGTATATTCAAATTTCCACTCAATTAATGCCGGCGTGCCGCAGGGATCAGTTCTGGCGCCAACCCTATTTCTGGTTCATATTACTGATCTCTTATCTGTCACTCATAATCCCATTCACTCATATGCAGATGACTCAACACTACATAGTTCATTCACACTCAGATATCCAATAACAAAGTCTAATATCTCTACCTCTCAACTCAGTACAGCCATCTCCATAAATCAAGATCTATCTACAATCAGTGAATGGGGACAAAACAACCTTGTCTCTTTTTATGCTAGTAAAACTAAATGTATACAGTTTACTAATAGACAGATATTGCCAGATTCGTACATCACCTTCAGTACTACTAATATTCCCATCTCCAAAAGTATTGAAATTCTTGGTGTCTCACTTAACAGTGCCCTCAGCTGGACCTCTCATGTCAGATCACTTGCTAAAACCGCCTCAAAGAAACTTGGATTATTGTACAGAGTCCGTAACTTCTTCGCCGATGAGCAGTTAGCTATAATTTATAAGAGTCATGTGCGCTCTCAGCTTGAATATTGCTCACCCTTGTGGGATGGTTGTGGAGAGGTTGCATTAAGACAACTAGACAAAATTCAGAATAAAGCTGTTAGAATCATTAACAACCCTGCCATTACATATAAACTACCTCCCCTGCAAGTAAGAAGGAATGTTGCCTCCCTTGCATTATTTTACAAATATTTTTTTGGCAAATGCTCAGACGAAGTTGCGTCCATGGTGCCACCTCTTCATGCCTTCCCTCGTGCTACACGGGCATCTGGTAGCGCTCATGACTGGAATGTCACTCAACCATATTGCAGAACTTCTGCCTATCAGAATTCTTTCATTCCCCGAACTGCATCTCTCTGGAACTCGCTTCCCCAGAGTTGTTTTCCTCCAAATTTCAACCTACAACTGTTCAAGTCTAACTGTTACAGATATTTTATGAACAGAGGACACCAGTAATCTGGTGTATGGATTACTTTTTTTTCCCATTTGTTTTTCCTTCCTCCGTTCTGTTATTAAAAAAAAAAAAAAAAAAAAAAGTATTACAGCAACAGACTGCAAGAAGAGTAGGAGCCAAGATGAAGTAAGGTGGAGCGGCCTGAGATTCTACCAAAAGTGTCCCTAGTTCCACCCCGCTTCTCCTCTGTTGTGGCTCCTTTTTATGTTTACTTCAGATCTCTCTCTCTCTCTCTCTCTCTCTCTCTCTCTCTCTCTCTCTCTCTCTCTCTCTATCTTCAATTTTCCGTTTTATCGCCTTTTGTCTCATTCTTCTTTTTTTCTTCATGCCTTGTCACACCTTTTTTTCTCTCTATTCTTAATATTATTCGTTTACCTTTCTATCTTCTTTTTAGCTTCTTTCATATTCATTTTGTCCTTTTCCTCATTGTTTTTCTTCTTTGCATATTTCTCAGTTCAAATCACACTGTTTTTCTCCGTTTATTTCTTGTTCACTGTCTTCCTGCTGTCTTGCTGCCTGCTATTAGCGTGTCAGCAGGTAGCAGAGAGGCAGGAGGGTAGTTGAAGGGGTGTATTTATCCTCACAGCTAACCTACTGTACACTGGATCCACAAAGTATCGGTGCACACTTGGCGCCAAACACTTTGACACCACGGACGTTGGCTGTTGGAAAATGCTGGATGATTTTTGGCCACGTTGGTAACCCTGCTTACATAAGGATGCCATATATCGCTGGCTTGTGACGTTGTCTGGTTGGTGTTGTTACTGTATATATATTTAGATGATAACACAGCAATGGTGTGGCAACTTTACAGCTTGTATTGAGCATTTCACATATCATCGTACCCCTCATGTGCCATACTTTGTAATCGGCTGTACATCATCATTATCATCATTATCATTACCACCACCGCCACAACCACCATCATCATCATTATTACCATCATCATCATCTTAACAACCCCTATCACCACCTCCATCTCCACCACCACTACCACTATCATCACCATCATTAGGGTTCGTTGTTTATCAAAATTAACAGACATCACCACCACAACCATGCACCACCACGACCATCATCATCATCATCATTGTGTCTGGCATAACTATATCACCACAGCATTGAGCTTCTTTAGATTCGGTCCATTACTTTACTGTATAATTATAATCTATAAGTGAGGTAGGAGGCGTGTAGTAAGGTGGATCGGCCTGGCTCGCTAATGTAGGTGTCAGGAGTTCCCAACCAAACTTACCCATTCTTCTCCTTTATTTGCTTTTTCTCTCATTTCATTTCTCCATTTCATTTCTTTTTCTTTTTTGTTTTCTATTATCCTTTTGTTTCACACTCTCATTCGTTTCTTCTCTCTCTTACTTCTTTCTCTCTGTCATTCTTTATTTTTTGCTTTCTTAGTTGTATTTATATTTCTTGTATTTCTCGTCCAGTGATTTCATTATATACCACTTCTTTCCTATTTACTCTCTCTCTCTCTCTCTCTCTCTCTCTCTCTCTCTCTCTCTCTCTCTCTCTCTCTCTCTCTCTCTCCTCGCTTTGTTTAATGTTTTTCCTTCGGCGCACATTGAGACGCATGCGACATCGTAAGAACTAATCTAAGTGACTATCATCATCATTATCACCACCACCACCACCATCACCACCTTCAGGTAAGTCTGATAAAAGCCACATCTATATTACAGCATCATAACCCGCAAGAGAGACGGGAAGCAAGACGAAGTAAGGTGTAGCGGTCTGAGACTCAACTACAGGTGTACCGAGTTAACACCTTTGCCATTGATATCTCATTAGCTTATTTAATTACTGTCATCAAAGCTCTCCTAAGTCACCATCACCATCATCACCACCATCACCATTAGCAACTTTAGATCACATCCATCACTATATTAAAGCATCACAATCTCCAAGACAAGTAGGAGACAAGATGAAATAAGGTGCAGCGACCTGGGACTTTACTACAGGTGTACCGAGTTTGACCCTTATCAGTTATGTCTTCTTTTCTTTCTTTCTCCTGCGCTGTGTCTCATTTTATATATATTTCTCACTTTCCTTCTTTCTATCGTTTTCCCTTCCTACTTTTATCGTTCTCTCTTTTTTCCAGTTTTTTACATCATTAGATATTCAGCAGGTAGGAGACGTGATGGATAGTTTATTAAGATGGAGCTGCCTGTGACTCTATTACACGTGTACATCTTTGCTGTTTATTCCTAATTTTCTCTTTTATCTCCTTTTCCTTCATGTTTTATTTGCATGACGCTTTTTTTCCTCCCCCTCCTTCCCCTTTCTTTTATTATCAAATATGTTCTTCCTGTGTGTTTCCGTTATCTCTTTTCATTTCCTTTATTTCCTTTATGCCCTTTCAACTTCCATTCGCTGTCTTCTTTGGTTAAATCTGCCTTTTATTTCTTCCATTTTGTTTCTTTCTCCTTTCTTAGTTCACTGCATTACAACAATATAACTACAAGAGCCAAGGTAAAGTAAAGTAGAGCCGCTGAGATGCTAACCAAGTTGTCTTGAGTTCGACTATTTCTTGGACATCGTGGCTTGTACTCTCTCTCTCTTTCTCTTTTACTATAAGCATCACCTACATATTTTACTATAAGCATCACCTACATAGTTGCATATACTATTACAGAGCATTACCACTATAACAGAGGTAGGAGACAAGATGGAGTAATGTGGAGCGGCCTGGGACTGCAGTGTGTGTAATGAGTTCTATCCTTAAACTGCTTCCTGCCCCCTTCTCTCTATTTCCAGCTCCTCTTTATGCTTCTTTCTTGTTTCCTGTATTGTCTTTCTGCTTCTCCGGCTCTTCCCTGTCTTTCTCCTTTGTTTCCCTCTTTCTCCACAGTATTACAGCATCACTGTCTACAAGAGAGGTAGGAGGCGAGATGGAGTAAGGTGGAACGACCTGGGACTCTGCTACTGGTGTACGGAGTTCAAATCTTCGCCCTTGACTCATTCTCCTTTTCTTCTTTCGTCACATCCTTCCTTTATTTGATTTTTTTTATTTGTTTTTTATTCCCATTTTATTCTCATTTTCTAGTCGTTTTCACTTTCCTTTTTTTTTTCCTTTCTTTGTTACAACACAGCAAGTAAAAAACGAGGTTGGAGGAGTGATGAAACAAATTTATCATCACTACTGTCATGCGGCATCATCATTATTATCATCACATCAGTACTGTAACCATCATCAGTATCCACACCATTGTCATTACCCTCATTATCATTACCATCATCACCATCACCATCACCACTACAGTCATCATCATCATCATTCATACGTTTAACATCATTATTACGAACACTAATCTACATCATTATGATCACCATCACCAGCAACATCATTATCGGCATCATTATCACCTCCAGCACCATAAGAGACATAAGGTAATTCCATATATATATTAAAGCATTACAAGCTACAAGAGAGGTAGGAGGCGAGATGAAGTAAGGTGGAGCGGCCAAGCACTGCACACGTGTACCAAGTTAACGCCATCACCCATACTTCATAGGGCTTCGTTTTCACTAGTCCACTCTGTTTAGTCTTATTTCTCTCTTGTACACAGACTTAGGCACTATTATAAAACATCACAAGCTATAAGAGAGGTAGGAGGCAAGATGAAGGAAGGTCGAGTGGCATGGGACTCTACTAAACGTGTGCTGAGTTAACACCTTTACCATTTACGACTTATATTCCTTCTGCATCACTTCCTTTTCTTCCTTCCTGCTATATTTCGTTTTTTTTTTATTAACGTCTTCCTTCCCCTCTTTTTTTCCTTAACATCTTCCATGTTTCTTCTTTCTTCTTTATACTTTTCTTCTTTCTTTTCTTTCTCTCTCTCTCTCTCTCTCTCTCTCTCTCTCTCTCTCTCTCTCTCTCTCTCTCTCTCTCGTTTCTTTATTTTCGTCCTTCTCGTTCCATTTCTCTGTCTCATTTCTTTCTTTACTATATTACAGTACTAAAGCAACAAGAGAAGTAGAAACCAAGGTGAAGTAAGGTGGGGCGGCCTGGGATTTCTACAAACGTGTTAACAGTTCCACCCATCACAGAGTAATGCTCCATTTTCCTTTCTCTCATTTCCTTTTCTTCCGTTTTCATTTGTTTTTCTTTTCCTTCTTGGTCTTCTCGTAATTGTCTTTTTCTTTTTTATTCTTTATTACCTACTTCCTTCTCCTTTGTTTTCTTTTTATATCCATTTATTTAATATACTGTCTTTCCAGCTCCCTTTTTTCCTCGTTATTTTCTGTTTACCTCCGCCAGCGAAGTTGGAGGGGGTTATGTATTCTTTTTTTTTTTTTCTTTTTTGTGTGTGTGTGTGTCCGACTCTGGGCATAGGCTTCACAGCCTGCTATCAAGACCCAGCAGTCCTACGTACCATACACCTCTACATGTCACCACTTCGGCGCTAACACCCACCGTCCATATTGAATACATGCTAGGGCTGTCTCATACAGGACTGGTGTATTGGTATTAGCGGGGGCATTTTTACGACATGTCGGCGGGTCTTCTGGTAGATCAGTAAAGCCTGATTTAATGAAATTCAAATCCTTAAACTGTTCCCTGCCCTAGCCGGGATTCGAACCTGGGTCCGTTAGGACTGCAGACCACCTCTCTACCGATAGAGATTCGCCTATGTTTGTCTGTTTGTTTGTCTGTCCACACGATGTCTCCAAAAGTTCTCAACGAATTTCAATGAAATTTTGTGGAAAGGTGTGCCATGGAGCAAAGAAATATTGATTACATTATGTTGCGGATAGGATGTGGATGTGATAGGAAGCGTTAGGAGGAATACACTGAGGTGGTTTGGCCATGTGGAGAGGATGGAGGGTGAAAGACTGACGAAGAGAGTGTATGTGAGTGAGGTGGAGGGGGAGGCCGAGGATGAGATGGAGGGATGGGGTGGAGAGGTATATGAGAGAGTGGAGTGTGAGTTGGGAGCAGGGCAGTGAAATGGCGAGGGACAAGGCGACGTGGAGGCGATTTGTTTGTGGCCACCCCGAACGGGATTGAGGCGTCTGGCAATAGATAGATAGATAGATAGATGTGGCGGATCCAGAACCGGATCCACATCCTACCCCAGAATATCTCCAAAAGTCCTCAATGAATGTCAAAAAATTTTGTGGAGGGGTGGGTCAAGAAAACATTGATTAAATTTTGAGGCGGATCCGGATGCGAATCCGGATCCTATGTAACCCGCACAATATATCCAAAATTTCTCAATGAATTTCAATAGAATTTTGTGGAGGAGTGGGCCATGGGTCAAGAAACGATTTATTGAACCTCGGGGGGGGGGTTCTGGATCCTATGTATTCCACACAATATCTCTCCCGATCCGGACCCGTATCCTTTTTAATGGCAATGGCATTGGTGGAGGTATACGCTCTCTGAGTGCTTTCTAGTTTATTTCTGTCATTTTCCTCTATCCTTTTGTTTTTCTTTCCTTTCTCATTTTTTTAACCGTACCCCAGTTTTCTTTGCCGTTCTTCCTTCGTTGTTCCTCTAATTTATTACATCAACACAAGCTACAAGAGCGGTAGGAGGGGAGATGAAGTATAGTTATTATTTATAGTATTAACCTTCAGAACATCCTCATCATCATCTAAATCCCCACAACATTCACCACCATCACTACCATTCCCATTTGCTGCATCACATCCAACCCACAACTACATTTCAGCATCACAAGCTACAAGAGAGGTAGATGGCAGATGAAGTAGGTGGAGCAGCCAGGGACTATACTACAGGTGTACATAGTTTTTACCATTTACAACTCATTTTCTATCTTCCCTCTCCCCTTTGCGTCTTTACTCATTTTTCATGTCCTACTTCATTCTTTTCTCCTCTCCTACTTTCTTTCTCAATTTCCCTTTTGCTTACACTTTCTTTGTTTCAGCTTCGTCCCTTCATTTCTCTCTCTCTCTCTCTCTCTCTCTCTCTCTCTCTCTCTCTCTCTCCTTTCTTTTCCTCTTCTTTTTCACTTGATTCTAACTTTCTTACCCCTTTTTTTTCTTTCTCTCATCACTCCTTTACAGCAGAAAAGCAACATGGGAAGTAGGAGCCAAAGTGAAGTAAGGTGGAGCGGCATGAGATTCTAGTAAAGCCTGTCAGGTTAGACACTAGACTCTTTGATGACTGCTTTTTTCCTGTTTCTTATGTCATTTTTCTCTCTTTCTCTTTATCCTCGTTTTCTTCAATGTTCTTTCATGCTTTGACTGTTTTAGTCCTTTAGTCATTTTAATTCCTTTCCCTTTTCTCTTTTCTTATCCCCTCATTTTTTATATTCCACCTATGGCCCGGTTTTACTGATTTTCTTTAATAATTCTGTTATTTATCTTTATACTTGGACTTTTTCACATTCCATTATCTTTCTGTCTCATTTTCTACCTAATTTTCCTTTCTTCCTGTATGCCTATTCTTTCTCTCTCTCTCTCTCTCTCTCTCTCTCTCTCTCTCTCTCTCTCTCTCTCTCTCTTATTTTACAACATCATGTTTTAGAAGAGAAGAAGGATGAGGAGTAAAGTAGGATATTTTCAAAGATGGTAACCTATTGTACACAACCACTTCCATCACCATCATCATCATCATCACTGCCAGCACCGTTATTAGACACAGAGATCTAGGCACGATATTACAGCACGAACAGCTACAAGAGAGGTAGAACGCGAAATGAAGTAAGGTAGAACGGCTTGGGACTTTGTACTGAGCTTTTACCTTAACAACTACCCAATTCCTCCTTTAATATCTTAGTCTTTCTTTTATTTCGTATTCCCCCTTTGTTTGGTATTTTTTTCTATTTTTTCTTATTTTTCTATTGTTTCGTGTTTTCCGGCTTATATTTCCTTCTCTTAGCCTTTATTTCTTTTTAAAATCATCCCTTTCCTTTTCTTTTTTTCCGCTTTCTTTTCCTTTTATCTCCCTTTTCTCGCCTGTTTTCTTCTCTTCTGGCTCTTTTTTTCCCCTTTCTTTCTCTGTGTATCGGTACACGGCTAGCACTAAATATCGTGCCACCGCTAGCACCAATAAATGTGTTCTGCTGTTATAGTATAACTAGACCACCATGTTGGATCGACGACACTGTCTGTAGTACACGTCAGCTACTCGCCGTCACTGCCCGACACTTCCCACCAAAGGTCCTCTGCCACGAGAAGGTGGAAGCTGGTCTGTTATTAAGTGGTAGCGTAAGGTGACAGCAATGAGCAGATTAAATCTCTCTTTATTGGGTACAGAATAATATAACTGCGACCCGAGAGATATGTAAGAGCGATACACCCTCCCTTTAAAACTGTAAAACGGGTTCTGACTCTGTACGCTCACCGTGCCGACTAGGGCGCGGTGCTGAGGTCAGCTAAAAAGTGAGGTGCCGTGCATTTACATATACTCTGGGCTTATGCAAAAAGTAGATATAAATGACAACTCTACTAGCACATTATACACCTCTATTAAATGGTATTAAGTACATTCACATATACCAGCATAATAAATGGTTCCCCAGGACTTTACACTTACGCACTATTCATATATCTTTTCACTTCTCCTAACCTTCTTTTTATAATTGAAACAGGGTGGCACTTGTGGTCTGCCAATCCACCTTCTTCTATACCACAGCTAACAGCGAAATGATATTTGGTTGTTCATCATTCACACTTCATTACACACTGTTAATTATGACTAAACAGCTTTAAAAATTATTATGTAAAATGTATGATACTACAACTTCATATGGAAAAAGATGTTGATACCAGAACATCTGTTTCTCCATCTCATTGTCTCGTCTCCTTCACGTCATTACAGCAATAAAGAGAGGAAGGAGCCAAGGTGAAGTAAGGTGGAGCGGCCTGAAACTCTAACAAAGGTTACTCGAGTTTAATTCTGGCTTCCTGTATAACTCTTTTTCCCTTCTTTTTCAATTCCTTTTCGTTCTTATTTTTTTCCCGATTTTAGTCTGATATATCTCATTCCCCTTTTGTTGTATTTCCTTATCCTCTTTCTTTTCCCTGTTATTCGTATTTTAAAAAACATTCTTCCCTCTATCGTTCGCTCTGTTTTCTCATTTGCATCCTCTTTACTGTCTCCCATTTTATAATTCGCTGTTTATTCTCTCATTTTCTTAGTCCTCGTACTACTTTTTTTTTCATTTACTTTTTCTCCCACGCTTTCTTCACATCTCCCCTTTTTCTTAATTTCTCTTTCTTCCTCCTTCTTTTTACAATATATTACAAGAATATAAGTTACAATACAAGTACCAGACCGGACCAAATGAAGTTATAATCAACAGTCGTACCGAACGGCATCAAACATACCATCATCATCATCATCATCACCTACAGTACAACCACCATCCACCACCACAACCATCATCATCATTATCATCATCATCATCATCATCATCATCACCACCACCAGCTCCACCACCACCTCCACAACCATCATCATCATTATCATCATCATCATCATCATCATCATCACCACCACCAGCACCACCACCACCTCCACAACCACCATCATCATCATCATCATTAAGTATACGGTGTTCATTTTTCTCATCAGAGTTCATTTACATCACCATCAATACCACCACCACTTTCGTCACCATCATCTTTATCCATTCAGTTACTCATCTCAAAACTCACCACCACCACCATATCCGTAGTCATCATCATCATCATCTCCCTCAGTATTAGCTACAATATACTATAGGTCAAAGCCACAACTGCATTACAGCATCACAAACTACAATGAGGTAGGAGACGAGATGAAGTAAGGTGGAGCGGCATGGGATTCTACTACACGTGTACAGAGTTCAATCCTTCACCCAACACTTCTTCTCCGTTTCCTTTTCTTTATTTCTCTCTCATTTCCTGTATTTTCTTTCGCCATTTCTTTGTCTCTCCTTTCCATTTTTGTTCGTCATTTTCTTCCATTTTCATTCTACTGTATTCACCTATCCATGGTCTATTCTTTTACTTATGTGTAGTTTTCTTTCTGGCTTTTTTCATCTCTTATTTTCCACTGCGTTCCTTTTTCCTCTCTTATCCCATATTTCCTCTTTTCCTTCTCACTCCTCCTCTCCTCTGTTTACTTCCTCCATCACATCACGGCATCACAAGCTACAAGGCAGGTAGGAGTCCAGATGAAGCAAAGTGTAGCGACCTGGGACTCTTTATTGCAAGTGCACCCACTTTACACCTTTACTATTTATGCTTCATTTTTCCTCTCTCTCTCTCTCTCTCTCTCTCTCTCTCTCTCTCTCTCTCTCTCTCTCTCTCTCTCCTTCTCCATTATATGTTCTGTTTTATTGCAGTCCTTTTCCCCTTTTTCTTTCTAAAGTTCCTTATTGCCCTCTCCTCTTCTCATATCTTTTTTTTCCTTTCTCTAATTAATTGTTTACGTCTGTTTTTCTCTTTTTTTTTTCCTTGTGCCTCCTCCTTTTTCACTTATTTCGTTTTGTGTCTCCTTTATTTTGTTTCTCTCTCCTTTCTTTCTTCACTATTTTGCAGCAACAGACTACAAGATAAGTAGGAGCCAAGGGGGTTGTAAGGTGGAGCAGCTCGAGATTCTTAAAAAGGTGTCTCCAGCTCCACCCTCTCCGTATCAGTGCTCCTTTCTATGTTTATTTCTCGTATCGTTTTCTTTTCTTTCTCTCTTTTCCATTTTTCGTTTATTCTCCTTTCGTTTCTTATTCTTCTCTCTTCTGTCTGCCTTGTCTTTCCTTCTTTCTCTTTCTTAATATTATTTTTTTCTCCTGTATGTCCTCATTTTATCTTCTTAATTATTATCTACTTACTCCCATTCATCTACATTTGCTTATTAATTCTGTCATTGTTTCTCCTCTTTCAATATCTTTCTTTTCAAATTATATTTTATCTATTTCCCTTCGTTTTTCTCCGTTGTCTTCTTGTTCACTGTCTTCCTGCTGTCTTGCTGCCTGCTATTAGCGTGTCAGCAAGTAGCAGAGAGGCAGGAGGGTAGTTGAAAGGGGTCTATTTATTCTCACTACTAAGCTACTGTACACTGGCTCCAGAAAGTATCAGTGCACACTTGGCGCCAAACACTTTGACACCACGGACGTTGGTTGTTGGAAAATGCTGGATGATTTTTGGCCACGTTGGTAACCCTGCTTACATAAGGATGCCATATATCGCTGGCTTGTGATGTTGTCTGGTCGGTGTTGTTATTGTATGTATATTTTGATGATAACACATCAATGGTCTGGCAATTTTACAGCTTGTATTGAGCATTTCACATATCGTCGTAACCCTCATGTGCCATACTTTTCTGATCGACTGTATATCATCATCATCAACGTCATCATTACCATCAACATCATCATCATCACCATCATCATCACCACTACTATCATCATCGTCACCATCATCATCATCATCAGTATAACTTTCATGATTTTTATCAAAACTAAGAGACATGTCCATCACCTTCATCATCACCATTACGTATCATCTTGAATCTCCTCTCTCTCTCTCTCTCTCTCTCTCTCTCTCTCTCTCTCTCTCTCTCTCTCTCTCTCTCTCTCTCTCTCAACAATAACATCTCATCATGATAAGCTAAAAGTAGAAGGTGGTATGAAGTTAGCTTATTATTATCAGTATTGACTTTGTTAACAACTCAATCATTATCGATATCACTCCCACCACCACCATCTTCATGCATCATCATCATCATCACTCTGTACATTAGATCAAACCCATAACTATATTACAGCATCACAAGCTACAAGGCAGGTAGGAGACAAGATGGTGTAAGCTGGGGTGGCCTGGCACTACACTACACCTGTACCCAGTGCCACGGCCACCTCAATACTCTTCTCCTTTTATTTATTTTTCCTTTTATTTCTCCTTTACTTTTTTTCTCTTTTCTCTTTTCTTCGTTTATTATCTATTTGTTTCTTATTATCCTCTCTGTTTCCTATTTCTTTATTTCTTCCTCATTTTTCTGTGCAAATCTGTATCACCTTTCCTTAGTTCTCACCTTTTGTGTCTTGTAGTTTACCTTAGTTTATTTATTTCCAGTTTTCTCCGCCTTCTCTCGCTCTCTGTCTTCCTCCTGTCTTTCTCCTTTACATTAACAGCACCACAAGCTGCAAAAGACAGGAGACGGGAGGAAGTAAGTTTATTATCATCACTATTAACCTGCTTTATATACAATCTATCATCATCAGCATCATTACCACGACAACCACTTTCATCATTATAATCATCATCATCAGTACCACTACTGCCATCATCATCATCATCAGTACCACTACTGCCATCATCATCATCATCATCAGTACCATTACTGCCATCATCATTATCATCATCAGTACCACCACTGCCATCATCATCATCATCATCAGTACCACCACTGCCATCATCATCATCATCATCATCAGTACCACCACTGCCATCATCATCATCATCATCAGTACCACCACTGCCATCATCATCATCATCATCATCATCAGTACCACCACTGCCATCATCATCATCATCATCATCATCAGTACCACCACTGCATTCATCATCATCATCAGTACCACCACAGCATTCATCATCATCATCATCATTATCATCATCATTATATTTACTAGCACTACTAAGCCTTTCATCATCATTGCCATCATCATCACTGTTACTACTACCACTTCCATCACCATTATTATCATCATCATCATAATCATCATCATAACAACCAACGCTTTCATTATCATCATCATCATCATGATCATCACTACCACAACCAACACTTTCATCATCATCATCATCATCATCACTACCACGACCAACACTTTCATCATCATCATCATCATTATTGTCATCATCATCGTCATCATCATCATCAGAAGCAGTAGCACCACCACCACCACCATCATGATCCTCATCCTCATCCTCATCATCATCACCATCATTATATCATCATCATATCATCATCATCCTCTTCATCGCCACCATCATCGTCTTCACCACCATCATCATATCATCACCACCATCATCATATCATCACCATCATCATCATCATCATTATTATCACCTGAGACTAAAATTCTCCTACACTGAAATAATTCTTGTACTTTCTGTCCATTTAATCCTTTATTTCTTCTTCTGTTTTCATCTTCATATTTTCCTCTCCTTACCTTTGTTTCTTTCTGTTATTATTCTTTATTTCTATCATCTTCCTTATTCTCTTTTTGTTTGTTCATTATTTTTCTTTTAATTTTTTCTCCTTTTCACTCCGGTTTTCTCCTCAGTCTCCCTTTCCCCTTTTCTTTCTTTTTCTCTCCTATTTTACCCCTTTTCTTTCTTTTTCTCTCCTATTTTTCCCCTTCTCTCCTTTTTCCTTGTTTCTTATCTTCCTATCTTCTTTCCTTCTTCATTAAATTAGAGAAATAAAGCAATAACTGAAGTAGGAGAAGAACTGAAGTAAGGTGGAGCGGCCTGAGACTCTGACCTAATATTTACTCCGGCTTCTAATTTACTTTTTCTTCTCTCCCTCTTCCTTCCCATTTATTCTCCCTCTCTATTTTGTCCCTTTGTTTTTCATTTTGCCTTTCCTTCTTTTTCCTTACTTTTAATTTTTGAAGAGCCTTTCTTTGTCTTCTCATCCCATTTTCTGTTTGGTTTCTTATTTATCTCTACCATTGCTTGTCATTTTATTTTTATTTATTAAGTCCCTCACTTTTTTTCGTTGTACGTCTTTTTACTTAATATTCTTTCTCTTTCATAATCTTCCTTCTCCCCCTTTTTTTTATTTTTTACTTCCCCATTTTATCTCCATTTTATTACATCATAAGCTGAAAAAGTGATAGGAAGGGGAATGATATATAAAGGGATCATATCATCAGTGTTAAGATAGCTCCATCAATATTGATATCAGCACAGTAGCCTACCATTGTCCTACTTCCACCACCATCATCACCATCCTTGGTTATCTTTATCCCCCTCAAAACTAATCATCATCATCATCATCATCATCATCAAACTAACCCACAGCACCATCATCATAATCATTGCCATTACCATCATCACAATCATCATCGTCACTGCCAGCACCACCATCAGCTACATAGATCTAGGCACTATATTACAGCATCACAAGGTACAGGAAAGGCAGGAGGCGAGATGCAGTAAGGTGGAGCGGCCTGGGACTCTACTACAGGTGTACTTAGTTCAAATCTTCACCCTTTCTTTCATGTTCCTCCTTTTTATTTATTTTTATTTTTCCTTTCTATTGTTTTTTTAATTCTTCTTTGATTTCCTTCTTTTTTTCCCTTTCCATTTTTTATATTCACTATAATTGCTTTCTGTTTCTTTATGATTTCGTATTTCTTGTTTTCCTTATTTCCTCATATTCTCCTATTCTTTCTGTTTCTTCTTTTATATTCAAATGTGCAAGTTTTCCCTGTCTCTTTTCTATAATCTTTATATCATTTCTTTTCATTTAGTTATTTCTGACAAATCATTTATTTTCCCCTCCAATCATTCTCCCTTCTGAGTTTCCTTACTTTCTCCATGTACCACCTTTCCTTTCTTCTTTTTTTAGCTATATTATAGCATAACAAGCCACAAGAGAGGAAGGACGCGAGATGAAGTAAGATGGAGCGGCCTAGGAATCTAATACAAGTGTTCTGAGTTTACACCTTTTCCATTTGCCTATTTCTTTTCGCCAATCTCTCTTTCCTTCCATCATAGTTCACCTTTTTTTATGTTCTTGGTCTTTTTCTCCTTTCTTTCACAAATTCCTTTTTTCCTTCTTGTCGCTATTATTTTTCGTTTCCTTCCGTTCCATTATTCATCTTTCTTTCTCTCCTTGCTCACTTTTTTCTGGCTTTTTTCATTCTTTCTTAATAAATTTTGGTTTTCTTTTTCCTTCCTTTTTTCCAGTCTCCTTTCTATCTTAATTATATACAGATATAAAGTAACAGGAGAAACAGCAACCATGGTTAAGTAAGGTGCAGCGTCTTCAGATTCAAACAAAGGTGTCTCAAATTCTACCTTAATCTGTTTCCTGATTCCTTGTGTGTGTGTGTGTGTGTGTGTGTGTGTGTGTGTGTGTGTGTGTGTGTGTGTGTGTGTGTGTTTTCATTTTCCTTTTTTTCTTTTTTTCATTTTGTAACCTTCTTTTTTCGGCATCTCCCCTTGTCCTTCTTTTTTTTTCTTCCTTTAATTTTATTTTATTCTTTTCTCCTCTTTTCCTTCCTATGTTCTTTTTTTTTATCTTCCCTTCATTCTTGGTCGTAGTCTTTTCTTCCAGCTTTCCCTTTTTTTCCTTTCCATTCATTTTCTTTTGCTTTTTTCTCATTTCCTATTTTCCCCATTGCTTTTCTCTCTCTTCCTCCTTCATTTTCCTACATTATATTACAGTATCACAAACTACAAGAGGTGAAGTAATGTTACCATTATTAACATTAATCATCACCACAACTACCACCACCACCTCCACTACTCATCAGCCATTATTATCACCTTCATCATCATCAACATTATGCATAGTTATATTTTTTCTCATCAGAACTATCCTACCCTCCACTACCACCACCACCACCATCACCACCACCACCATCATCATCATCGTCTTCGTCTTCATCCACACCTATATAAACACTGTCATCGCAACTAACTACATCACCATCACCTTCACCACCACGCTCATCGTCATCAGGTGCACGTATCTCAGCACTGTATTACATCATCACAAGAAACAAGATAGACAGCAGGATAGGTGGAGTAAGGTGGAGCGGCCTGGCACTCTGCTACAGGTATGCAGAGCTCAAATCTTTACCTTGTGTCAGTCAGTCCTCGTTGTCTTTGTTTGTACTTTCTTTTTTTGTTATTTCCCTTTTCTTTCTTTTTTTCTTATCTTTATTTCTCCTTATTATTCCTTTCTCTCATATTCAACTGTACCTTTTTTTCCCCACATTTCATGCCTTTTATATTAGTTCTTTCTATTTCAATTATTTCATATCGCATATTGCCCTCTTCTTTTTTTCCTCTCCTTTCTATCTTCCCATACTCTCTCTCTCTCTCTCTCTCTCTCTCTCTCTCTCTCTCTCTCTCTCTCTCTCTTTTTCAACGTAACTTCCTCTCTTTCCTTTCTTCTTGACCATTTTATAGCATCGCAAGCTAATGAGAGCCTGGGATCTCTCGGTCGCCCGTTTAACATGGCCATTCACAACAGATAATACCCATAGTATTTATTCGTCTCACAGTGTAGAGGGTAATATATATATAATACCTAATTTATGTGGCGTGGAAACACCGCACTGAATTGCTGTATGACAGTAAGTTGAGGTTTGACAGGATACATATATCACGTGGTCAAAACCTTACACAGTCCATGTGACACCAGCAAGTACAGACACATAACCACTTTCCAGCAAGTTTATAAATATTTCACACAGACATCCTGATGCCAGATACATTTTCATTTAGCACATAAATCTTACACTAAACCACCCTCTTAAGGCACAAGTGTTTACTTATTGCAAGATATCCTCACAATTCTATCATCATCCTTTCACTGTTTTTCTCATAGAAATAGAATGGCATATTTTTTCATAATCATAAATTCCAGCCCACTTTATGATGTACAGTAAATCGTTGGCAGAATAAAAATGTCTGTCACTTATTACAGCGAGAATAAAAACGTGGTAACAATAAGAGTCTGGCTCAGCAACAGATAACAGTATTCAGTACAACGCTCGTACATAGTCATTTCTCACATGATTATTTCCTTCATCATTCTATATTTCCCCTACCTTACCGTGGAACAGACTTGCGTACTTTTCCAGTTTACTTCACTAAGGTTATAGACAGAATAACACAGTGCTACGGCTCTGCATCATCTCCATAGCTCTTCTTCGTAACTACGACAGCATTCTGTTGATATCTTGTTACAGCTTAACATTCTTGATGTAGATATTACAGTTTCATTTCTAGCTAAAATAAGCGGAATACTGATACACGCGCGTTTCCATCGACGTCTGAGTGTTATTAGTGGACTAGATTACTTGTGTTAAGACATTTCATCCATTCGTCCCGAGGACGTATTTTTACTTCTTGTGTTGGTACAGTAGTACATGGTTTTATTTAATGTACGAAGGACCTTCGTCAGTGAAGGGGCTAATGAGGCCCTTATCGAACCCTTACATTGCAGAAAGCCACTCCTAAGAAATATAGCATTCTATCGCTTGAAAAATGAGGTATATAAATAATACAGTATCGCCTTGTACTGTGACTGTTGTTTGTCTTACTCCGCATTCGGTGAAGAGTGGTGCCGACAAAGGGCACCTCGACAAAAATGACTTCATTTTCATATATTCCTCACTGCAGCCAGATGATATTATTCAGTTTAGGAGAGACCCCTCGTGTTGCAGGACACGTACACAATCTTCAACTGATTCAGTCAAAGGAAATCGGTGTTGTTTTATTATGGCTGCCACCAGACTATTACCTGTCGCCTTAGAGATATTCCTTGCAATGAAATAGATAAGATTCCCTTTTGATTTACTATAACTTGCCGTTCAAGAAAAATAAACAAAATTTAGGAGAAAAATGATGTCAAAAACGGCAGAACATTAACCAACTACTACGAGGACTTCTTTTGTTTCAGGTACTTTTCCAGAAACCAGAGGATTTTGTTCAGAAATGGAGAACCCCCTGGTCATGAAAACATTTCTGAAGACTTGTGTTTCTTAGAGAGAGAAAGAGAGAGAGAGAGAAGAATAGTATGAGACCACGCCAACTGCATCCATTCCAAAGGAGGGTGAACAACCAAGAAATCCAAATTTACCCATTCATTTCGATGAGTCCTATGCCGCAAAAGATATGTCTGAGGGTTTGAATGAAATGGGTTGGTAGGGTGATACTCGTATATTTGCCGGTATTTATATTAAATAACAGCCGGCATGCATCGTTAGTAGGTTATTTTGTGTGTGGAATGATTTGCATAGTTTATCTTACGAGCACCAGCAAATTATGATGGCAGGTGGTGAGTACGTTGATGTGATAACCACCCAGCCAGTCATCAGTCTTACATGAGAGAGAGAGAGAGAGAGAGAGAGAGAGAGAGAGAGAGAGATTGTGTGTGTGTGTGTGTGTGTGTGTGTGTGTGTGTGTGTGTGTGTGTGTGTGTGTGTGTGTGTGTGTGTGTGTGTGTGTGTGTGTGTGTGTGTGTGTGTGTGTGTGTGTGTGTGTGTGTGTGTGTGTGTGTGTGATCGTGTGTGTGTGTGTGTGTGTGTGTGTGTGTGTGTGTGTGTGTGTGTGTGTGTGTGTGTGTGTGTGTGTGTGTGTGTGTGTGTGTGTGTGTGTGTGTGTGTTAACAGTATAATTGAAACAATGTTCACCCAGTTTTACACAAACTTGATGGAAGTATTGAGGGTTGGCTAAATAGTTGAGTTACTGTTTTTTTCAGCAATAAGTCAAAGGTCAAAGCCACATAGCAAGATGTACTTAAAGGGTTTTGATCCTGTTTAGACCAATCTTGTAGGAATGGTTAATGGTAAGGCAAGGTCGAAGGTATACATCTTTGAGAACAGCCAGTCGAAGGCCAGTGTCACAGGGGAAGGCCAGTGCTGTGTGGGGGTTTGTGATTATAATAACATAAAAAAATTATTTTATATGATTTGGGCCAAACTTAGTGAAGTGATTCAGGGTCAGCTAATGTTTGAATTGTGAGAACATTGCTCAAAGATTAAGGTCGCATGGCAAGGTCAATCTGAGCAGTTGATATTCAGTTTAAACTACAGTTGGCGGGAGGGTTCAGAATGGAATGGTTAGCCACAAAGTATAGGTTATTGATTGGTGGAATTACACTTTAAATTGCACAAACATGTTCTGTGCAAATAGTCAAATGGCCTCACGAATACACATTAACACATTGAAAAAGCATAGTGAATTATTACTATATCAATTTGTTTTTACATTCATGAATGAAGCAAAAAGGAGAGTTAATAGAGAATACAGTATGAGAGCACTGAAATCATTGTAAATTTTTGCACATAAAGTGTGCATGCTTTGTATTTATTTTATTTATTAAGCATCATTTATTCATCAATTTTTCCCAGCTTACACTAACATAGATACAGGAATCGCAGTGCCTAAGTGGACTATAGTTAGGGAGTCCGATGCCGGTATGGGTATTGTCAGGAGTTTCCTTTTATAATGAATGCCAGACGAGATGGATGCAAAATCCATCCATATGCTTTAAGGTACTATAACCCGAGGAAATTGCATTTACTATATCGTTATTATCATATGACGACTTAATTCAACATGTGAAGTATTTCTTCGTAAGGAGTGAGTTAATGAAGGTTACTCCTTGCCTCCTTACCTAAATATAACCGTCTGAAGGTGGCAAAAACATTGCATATAAAGGAGGAGCACTCAGAGAGTGCAGCATCCATGTCCTACAATGATGGTCTATCGACTGAACATTTGATTTTCCCTGTGACCATGAGCTTTGATATACGGTACTGTTCTTAAAATTCCATTACGATATCCTTACAGTATCCTCAATCCTTCACCCAGGTTGATTAAAATCGGATAAAAACAGTGAATTATCCTTACCTTTTGACTTTGACCTTTGACTTATTCTTCTCAGAATCGAATAACCTAGTTTTTCGCTTTACCCCAACACTTCCACTAAGTTTCCTTCAGATTGAATCAAAACTGTTTGTGTTATTAAAAAAAATATATATCTTGTGGCTTCAGCTTTTGGCACATTTTTCTAAAAAAATCCGCTTTACTCTTGTCTTAATTCCTACTTGCCGAGCATGACAAAGGGTAAATTTTGGCCCCCACTCATCCTCTCAGGATTGAGTATTAGTGTGGATCGTTTTTACACTTTTTTAGAAATTCAAAATCCAATAGTGTTCAAAAGTTGTGTACCCATGAGAAAAAAAATTACTGTGAAATATCAAGTTTCTACAACAATATCTTCTGCCTCCCCAAGGTGCACAAACTTTGCAAAATTCAAGAAAATATTTGATACATTTTGGACTTTTTAACTAAACTAATCAGGGCATAAATCATATAGCAATAGTTATAAATATTTTCTAGTTTGCTTCCTAAACATACAGAAAAAAGCTGCTTTTTACTAAATAATATCTTCTGCCTCCCCAAACATCAGTTTATAAACAAATTTTCCTGAAATAGCCATTTTTTCATAATATTTCTAAAAATCACAATAGAGCCAAAAACGCTTCTAATAGTGGAAAATATACTATTGGGCAACATAAATGTCTGTATTTCAAGTCTCAGTGTTGTAGTCTAATATCTTCTGCCTCCCCAGATAGGCTTCATGTCATGACATGTCACTACATGTTTCCTCTTCTCTCACTGTCAGTCAGTCTTTACTTGTCTGTTATTTTATGTATGTTTACTTGCTTTACTTGTCTGCTCCCTACAGAAAGGTCTGATTTGATTCAAAGGATGGCCTGCCACGAAACAAGACTTGCAAGTATGTGTCCCATTTTTTGGACACCAGATGATTTAAATATGAACTCTCTCCCAACATATCATGATGTAATGAGATATTATTTGTATGTACGGCAAAATCTGAAGACTTCTAAAAAGGAGCCAACATTTTCTGAGATAAGTGTTGCTGTCATTTCAAAGGTGAAGTCTGTGTGGCAGCGAGCTTCAGTTCCAACTGTGTCTGATGAACGAGTAAGGCAGATGTTGAAAAGCTATCACAACAAATACAAAATATTACAAAAGCCAGGAAAAGAAAGGAAGGACATTAACTCATACTTTATCATTCTTTCTTCGTTCTATCTCTCACTCTGTTTTTTTCTCTTTTATTTTCTCTTTTCTATTTTCCATTTTGTGATATTGTCCTTGTCCACTCTTTTTTTTTAATTCCTTAGCATTTTTTTCTTTTCCGGCTGCTTTCTTCTCCGTCATTTTCCTTCTTTCTCCTCCATTTCTTGATTTTCCTTTCAGTCTCCTTTTCTTCATCATTTTATAACGACCGTACAAGTTACAAGTAGGACACCAGACTGCATGAGGTTACTCTCACCAGTCGTCACTTATGTCACCAAGCCCATCATTATCATTATCATCATCATCAAGTATACAGTGTTCATTATTCTCATCATCGTTCACCCACATCATCACCATCACCACCATCACACTTCTCGTCATCATCATCCTTTCCAGTCAGTTATTATTTTCTCAAACCTCCCCAACATCAAGATCGCAACCAAAATCATCATCATCATCATCATCATCATCTTCACCATCACCATCATCGTCATTACCATTAGTATTAGATACATTAAACTGCAGGTCAAAGCCACAACTACATTACGGCATCACAAACTACAATGCGGTAGGAGACAAGGTGGAGTAAGGTGGAGCGCCCTGGGACTCGACTGCACGTGTAGAGTTCAATCCTTCACTCTGACTTCAACTCCCAGCCTCCTTTTCTTTATTTCTCTCATTTTCTGTATTTTTTTTCACCATTTCTTTGTTTCCCCTTTACTTATTTGTTCTTCATTTCGCCCTTCTTCATTCTGCTTCATCCATTTTTTTCCATGCTGTCTCCTTTTCATTTATGCGTAGTTTTCCTTCCTTTTTTTTATTACTTATTTTCCACTGCGTTCCTTCCTCCTCTCTTATCCCTTACTTTCTGTTTTCCTTCTCACTCCTCTTCTCTGCTGGTTACTTTCTCCATCAATTCACGGCATCACAAGTTAGGAGTCCAGATGAAATAATGTGTAGCGACTTGGGACTCTTACTACAGGTGCACCCAGTTTACACCTTTACTATTGGTGCTTCATTTGTCTACTCTCTTCCTTTACTTTCTTTTTTTCTCCGTTGTTTCATGTTTTATTCTACTCCAGTCCTTTTCCCATTTTTCTTTCTCAGTTTCCTTAATGCTTTTCTCTTTCCTCTTTTTTTTTTTCCTTTCCCTTATACTGTATTTCTCATTTGCCTTTGTTTTTCCTGGCTCTCCTTTTTAATTCTCCTCCTTTGTACTTTGTTCCCAATCTTGTTTTGTTTCTCATTGCCTAGGCTTCTTTCTGTTTCTTTCTTCACTATATTACAGCAACAAACAACAAGTAGGACCAAGGCGATGTAATGTGGTGCGGGATTAGATTTTAACAAAGATGTCTCGAGTTCCACCCTTTCCATTTATTTCCGCTCCTCTCTCTCTCTCTCTCTCTCTCTCTCTCTCTCTCTCTCTCTCTCATTTTCCGTTTATTCTCCTTTTGTTTCTTAATCTTCTTCCCTCCATCTACCTTGTCTTTCGTTCCTTCTTTCTTCATTCTTAATATTATGGCCTTCTCTTTTCTCCCTTCTTTTTAGCTTCTTATTAATTTTCTTTTCTCCTTTCTTGGTCACTATGACCATTCATTCTGAATTTTTCCTCTTTGCATATCTTTCTTTTCACAGTATTTTTGTCTTTTTCACCTTCCTTTCCTCCATTTCCTTCTTGTTCACTGTTTTCTGCTGTCTTGCTGCCTGCTATTAGCGTGTCAGCAGGTATCAGAGAGGCAGGAGGGTAGTTGAAGGGGTGTATTTATCCTCACTACTAACCTACTGTACACTGGATCCACAAAGTATCGGTGCACACTTGGCGCCAAACACTTTGACACCACGGACGTTGGCTGTTGGAAAATGCTGGATGATTTTTGGTCACGTTGGTAACCCTGCTTACATAAGATGCCATATATCGCTGGCTTGTGACGTTGTCTGGTCGGTGTTGTTATTGTATGTATATTTAGATGATAACACATCAATGATCTGGCAACTTTACTTGTATTGAGCATTTCACATATCATCGTATCCCTCATGTGCTTTATTTTATTGGGCGACTGTACATCACCACTATCATCATTTTCACCACCACCACCACTACCATCATCATCATCATCACAACTATTATCCCCACCACCGCCACAACCATTGCTTCCACTACCACCACCACCACCACCGTCATCATCATCAGTAGCCTACAGTTTTCATTATTTTTATCAAAACTAAAGGATACCACCACTACCACCACCACCACCGCTAAAACCGCGAGCATCATAATCATCAACACTATTACAACTATCAGCATTAGCTGCTTTAGACAAAATTCACATCTATAATGGATCACTATAATGTATAACAAGGTAGGAGACAAGATGAAGTAAGGTAGAGCCGCCTGGAACTCTACGATCACCGTACTGAGTTCAAACCTTCACCCAATGGTTCTTCTCTGTCTACTTTTCCTTCGTTTTCCTTTTATCTTTTTCTTTCTTCTGTTTCCAGTTTTTACCTTATATATCCCATGTAATCTTATTTTTCTTTCTTATTTTCTTCCTTTCTCTCTCTCTCTCTCTCTTCCTCTTTCTTTCTTTCTTTCATTCTTTCTCCACAGTACGGTAGTATACCATCAAAGGCCACAAGTGAGGCAGGAAAAAAAATGAAATGAGGTCATTATCATCATTACTAACCTACTGTGCATCATCACCATCACCATAGTCATCATCATTATTCCTATAATAACCATTATCCTCATCAGATCTAGCATACATCACTCTCATCACCATCACAACTACTGTCATCATTACCACCACAATCATTATCATCTGCTACATAGATCCAGGTGCTGTATTACGGCATCAAAATCTACAGGAGGGCTAGAAGGCGAGACTGGGAGAGTTTATCAACACTAGTGTTAATCTACTGTATATTATCATCATCATCATTACTACCACCACCACTATCATCATCATCATTTATGTTTTTTTTGTTTTGCATCAAAGCCAGCCTGTATCGCCACCAGCACCACCACCACCATAGGAACCTTGACGTCACACCCACAACACATCAAAAGCTACAACAGAGGTAGGAGACAAGATGAAGTAAGGTGGAGCGGCCTGGGACTCTATCACTGTATTGAGTTCACACCTTCATCTCCCTGGTCGTCTTCTTTTTCTTCTTTTTCCTTTGTTCTTCTTCTATTTCTGTTTCTTATTAATCCCTTCTTTCTTCTTCTCATTCGCTCGTCTTCTGGTGTTCTTTGTTTCTATTCATTGTTTCATTGTCACCTTCTTTCTTTTTTTTTATGTCTCCCAATTATTCTTTGTTCCATTTGTCCTTTACTTTCTCCTATTTTCCCTCTTGTATTTATCCTATTTATTTCCCCAGTCTTTCCTTTTCTTTCTACTCCACATTATTCTTTGTAATTCTCTTTCTGTCTTTTTCTTTCTCTTTTCTTCCATTTGTCTTTTACTTTCTCCTTTTTCCCCTCTTGTATTTCACTCATTATTTCCTTCTGCCTTTCAATCTTACCTTGTCCGGACGGAGTTTGACGAGGTATTGTTTTTAGGTAAAGACTCTTTGTCTATTTAATTCTTTGTTTCTTTGTTTGTTAGCAATAGTACGGAAAACTGCAGAATTGAATAACATGAAACTTTCAGGATATGTGGGCACTGGTCTCAAAGAAAGTGATTAAATTTTGGAGGTAATCGAGTGACCCTGAAAGGTCAAAATCGAGGTCACTGATATTCATGGGGCTACAACTCGAATCTGGTTGAAGATAGATATTTATTATTATCAAGATATAGCAAGTCCAGGGTTGTTATGATTTAAATCAAATGATTCAAATCATGTGATTTTAATCAATTTAAATCAGAGTGAAAAAATCATGATTTAAATCAAAATGGATTTTTTTATATAAATACAGTAAAAATGAAGAAGACAGAGAATGTGATGGATGTGTATTGTACAGATGCATCAAGTCTGCTTGGCCTATACTCTTCGTCTGCTGATCTTGATCAAGTCAGGCACCAGTGATTGCCTTTTGTTAAAAGGCAGATATTAAAAAAAAAAAAAAAAAAAAAAAAAAAAAAAAAGAGCGGAAAGAATGCTCTTTGATCTTTCCCAAAAGTTGTGTATTTTAGTGAATCGGGTAGGCTATAATTAAGCCAGTAAGATCTACTTTTATTTTAAGGAGTCAAGAGCTCCGGTCAGGAAAGCCTTTAATGCATCAGGTCTGTTCAAGTTGTATAGCAACCTTTGGGTAAAAAATGTATGATACCAAAATATGTTTTAATTTAACACTGATAAAGGCTTAGTACAAAAAAAGGTCTTCATAGAAGTGAAAAACAAATTAATATAAAAACAAGTCCAGTTAAGTAAAACAATCAATTTAAATTTAAAAATCTGATATATATATATATATATATATATATATATATATATATATATGCTATTTTTTCCAACCCTGAGTGTGAGTAACCTCCCACATACCAAGAAGTGCTAGCCTGTGGTGCACTGCATTACTCCCACTTCCCATTCACATTATTATTTTCAATTTCTTAAGACAGTTTATCTGAACAGTGATATAAAATCATGCCTAATGGACGCATTGCAGCAAGTGGGAGGAAGAAAGACCCAGTACGGTACTCTATTCACAGAGTTCTCAAGGGCACGAACAAAGTTGGAAAAAAAATCACTGATTTAAAGGAAAAAAAAATCTAATAAAAAAAATCCGATTTAAATAAGAAATCGATTTGTTTTAATCCGTGATTTTTTCCAACCCTGAGCAAATCTCATATGGCTTTTCATTTGGCACCATGACATATGGCTTTGTGTGGTCGGGCGAGGATTGTTGTGCTTGGCACCACTTGTTCTCTGTCCTTTCTTTTCTTTCAGTCTCATTTCACTACATCACATCACTCAAGCTACTCCCTTCTTTCCGCCTCATTTCTTAACTACACTTCATCAATCAGACAACAAGAGAAGTAGGAGCCAAGGCGAAGTAAGGTGGAGCCTCTGAGATTCTAACAAAGGTGTCTCGAGTTCGACTCATTCAGAACGGCAGCTCTTTTTGCTCTTTCTTATTTTATTTTTTTTTCTCCATTTTTCCGTTCATTTTGTTTTTTCGTTTTTTTGGTGTGTGTGCCATTTCGTTCTTCCTTCTCTCTTTTTGTATACTTTATATCAAACCAATTTTTTTTTTTCCATTCGCCCTTCTGTCGTCCATTTATCCGCTCGTCTCTTTTACCATCTCATTTTTGTCTTCGAGTACTTGTCATCTTCTTTTAATTCTCTCAATTTATTTCTCCGTTAATTTTTGTCTGTTCTTTCTTTATTTCTCCGTTTATTTTTTTCTCTTATTTCTTTATTTCCCGTTATTTTTCATTGTTGCCTTTCTTCCTGTTTCTTCCTCTTTTGTCCTTTGTATTACAGCACTGTAGCATACAAAATAGGAGGCAAGGTGAAGTAAGGTTATTATCATCAGTCCTGACCTACATCATCATCATCACCATCATCATCATAATCAACTGTCATCGTCAATTACTTTGTCCTTATCACTCTACCGTCACCATCATTTCCCACAAAATTTTCACTATTATAATCAAACCCAACCACAGGCCTGCTGGTGTGGGCGGGTCCAGCCGGAAGATTTCCATCACTGTAACCCAGTCAAGGTCACAGGACAAGGTCAAAGGTCAACGTGTGTGTGTGTGTGTGTGTGTGTGTGTGTGTGTGTGTGTGTGTGTGTGTGTGTGTGTGTGTGTGTGTGAAGGAAGTAACTAAAACAGATTTGACTGGGATCAAACTTGGTGGTTAAGTTGAGGGTCACCAGAGAGGTTGACATGTTGTTATTTAGAATAGGTCAAAGGTCAAGGTCACGTATCAAGGCCAATTTAATATTTTTATCCGATTTAAGCTGAATTTTGTGGAAGTGTTGAGGATAAAACAAGATAAAGAAATTCAATAATGAGAAAATTCAGCCATAGGTCTTTATCACAGGCAAAGGTCAAAGGTCAAGATGGCTGGGGAAAGTCACCTCACAGTGTTTTTATTAATTTTTTGAACCAAAGGTGGTGGAAAGGTTAAAGGTTGGCCAAGAATGAAACAATTTGATTTGGATGTAATCTGTTGGACGTCCAGGTCACAGAGCAAAGCCAAATATTTAGCTCTTAGGCCAGTTGCTGAGCGTGGGTGTTGCTGTGTCTGTATGCTCCTGTTTATTGTGTTATTCTTTTCCTTTTTCGCCTTTCCCATTTTTTCTTATCTTTTTCTTTTTGTCTCCGGCCTTTCCCGTTTTCTACTTTTCCTTTTCTTTCATTCTCCAAGTCCTGTTTTACGATCTTTGTTATTACGAGCGAGCGAGCGAGCGATGTTTACTCTCAGTTTAGTTTGGAAATGAGCGGCCTGGCCTAACTCTGCCCGACCCTACCATCTTGCTAAGCAGAAGCTAATAACTTTATTCCTATGTGAAGTATAGGTGAAATTTTTTCTGTGTGTGATACAGTCATTCAGTAAATTTTGTTGTCAACTAAATGCTTACCCATAAAGGCGTAGGGATCCCTTGGAATCTCCAGTTTTCTAAGGGAGTGTTTGGCTCTAATCGGTGAACGCCTCAATTACGAAGTCAGATTCAAAAAGACTTTCCGTCGCAACACTTTATTTTTTGGCATCAGCTCTAGCAATTAAATATCGGAGATTCCGCCAATAACTTTACATCAGAGGGAAATTGTGATAACATGGCGCTAGCTCGCTCGTCACGCGTTCACTAAGCACACTTTACCGGTTTATCCTTCTGCTATTTCCCATCTTCTCCTTCTTCCTTTCATCCTTCTTTATTTCTTTTTCTCTGCCATCTTTCTACACAATCTTACGGTTTGATAAAATACAAGAGATAGGAAACGAGATGAACAAAAATTATCATGATCAATACTCTCTTACATGACCATCACAATCACTGCTACCATCATCACAATCATCATCATCATCATCATTGGATCAGAGTCACAACTATGTTCAAGTAACACAAGATGCAAGGCAGGCAGAAGGCGAGATGAAGTGAGGTGGAGTGGACTGGGACTTTTACCACAGGTGTACTGAGTTAAATCCTTTTTCAGTTTATAACCCATTTTCATTTCTCTCTCTCTCTCTCTCTCTCTCTCTCTCTCTCTCTCTCTCTCTCTCTCTCTCTCTCTCTCTCTCTCTCCTACATGTCGCATATTCTTTTATTTTTGTTTTTTCTTTACTCATCAATTCTCTCATTCCTCTTTCTTTTCTGTTTTTTCCTTTTTTATAGTTTCTTTTTTCTTTTTCACTCTATTCTAATTCCTTTTCTTTCCTTTTGTCTCTTCTTTCTTCTAGCCTTTCGTTCTTCACTCTATTATAGCAATAAAACAACAAGAGAAGTAGGAGCCAAAGTGGAGTAAGGTGGAGCGACCTGACATTCTAACAAAGATGTCTGGAGTTCCACCCATGGTAGGGGAAGCTCCTTTTTATCTTTCCATAATTTCTTCTCCTTTTTACCTTTTTCTTTATCTTTATGCTCCTTATGGTTCTTTTTCTCCTTTCGCCCTTTCTTCTTGCTTTTATCTTCTCTTTTCTTTTTTCTCATTCATGTTACCTTTCTGTCTTTTTTAACCCATTATTTTTCTTTCTCATTCTGATTTATTTCAACCTGTCGATCTCCCATTTCTTGTCATATTTTCCATTTCTTCTCTCTCTCTCTCTCTCTCTCTCTCTCTCTCTCTCTCACACACACACACACACACACACACACACACACACACACACACACAGTAATGCATCATAGTGAACGGTAGAAGTATGAGGCAATATGAAATTAGTTTATTATCATTATCACCATTATCATTATCATCATGATATTTATTCATGCAATGATCATATCATTGAAACTAACCTACAAATAATAAAAACCATCATCACCATCACTGGTGGTACGTGATGGTGACCATCATCCACTCACTTGATGTAGTGCTGTCTGCATCTTCCTTCTCCTTTTTCTTTTTCTGTATCTGTCCTCCTCTCTTGCTATTTCTCCCACTGTTCCTGTCACTTTTTATTTCTTCTCATTCTTTCTCAAGTGCTTTTACATTGAGTGACAAGCCTAATGGTTTCCTATAAGCCAGAAAACCATTAACAACGCTGGATGGTAACCACATAATCAATCCACTCGTGTTCATTACGTGTCAACAAGTGCGTTAGCGGAGGGTTAGTGACCTTGCTTATAAAATAACTAACTCAAAGACAACCGGCTACCCCTTATGGGATTATGACATCTGGCTGTAAACAGAGAGATCACCACCATCATCATTCTCATCATAATCATTATCATCACCATCTATATTTGTATATACATACTTTTTAAAATCTGTCCGACGCTGGACATTGGCTTCAGGACCTATCCCAAGACCCAGTAGCCCTCTTACACACCTCCACATGTCACCACTTCAGCGCTAACAGCCACCGTCCATATTGAATACATGCTAAGGCTGTCTCATACTGGACTGATGTACTGGTTTTACCGGGATTATTTTATGACATGTCGGCGGGTCTTCTGGTAGATCAGTAATGTCTGCTTTTATGAAACTGAATTCCTTAAACAGCTGTTCCCCTCTCCAGCCGGGGTTCGATTCTGGGCCCATTAGGACTGCAGGCCGCCTCTCTAGCGATTCAGCCACCGCCTCCCCCAAATATGTAATGATCATACCATTAAAACTAAAAATACAAATAAAAATTACCACCACCACCATCATCATCACTGGGTACATTAGATCAAACCCATAACTATATTACAGCATCACAAGCTACAGGACAGGTAGGAGGCAAGATGGAGTAAGGTGGGCCGGCCTGGCACTACACTACACCTGTACCCAGTTACACCTTGACCTTCCTTACGCCTCCTTTTCTTATTTCTTTTTCTTTTCCTGCCTCTTTTTCTTATTTTCCTCTCTCTTTTTTCTTCTATGTTATCAAATTTGTCTCCTTTCATTTCCTCTCTTTCTTTTTCCTTTTCCGTTTTCCCTGCTCCTCTGTCTCCAATTCTTTACCACTTATTCTCATTTCTTGCTTTTTTTCGCCTTGTAATGTTCCTGTTATTTATTTTTTTTTTCTACCTTCTTTCTTTCTCTCTCTTCCTCCTTTCTTTCTCCTTTATATGAACAGCATCACAAGCTACAAAAAGATAGGAGGCGGGGTGAAGCAAGGGTATTATCATCACTTCTGATCTACTGCATATATTTATACATGGCATCATCACCACTACTGTCACTACTCCCATCATGATCATCATGATCATGATCATCATCATCATCATCATCATCAGTACCACCACTTATATCACCAATATCATCATCATCACTACCACGACCATCTCTTCCATCATCACCACCATCATCTTCATCATCATCATTAGTAAGACCACCACTTTCATCATTATCATCATTACTACCATTACTACCGCTTTCATCATCATCATTATCATCATAACTATACCAATAACACCACTTTCATCATAATTATCATCATTACTACCATTACCAACACATTCATCATCATTATCATCATAACTACCATTACCACCACTTTCATCATCATCGTTATCATCATAACTATCATTACCATCATTTTCATCATATTATCATCATTACCGCCATTACCACCTCTTTCATCATCATCGTTATCATCATCATCATCATAACAACCTTTACCACCGCTTTTACCATTATCATTTTCATCATCACCAGTTTCTCATTTTTCTTCTTTCTCTCCTGATTTTTCCTTTTTTCTCTTCGTTCTCTCTACTCTCTCACTCCTTTTCACTCCTTCTGTCTTTTCTTCCTTCTTTCCTTTCGTTCTTCATTATATTATAGCAATAAAACAACAAAAGACGTAGGAGCCAAGGTGGAGTAAGGTGCAGCGGCCTGAGATTCTAACAGAAGTGTCTCAAGCTTCACCCTACGCAGAAGAGAGCTCCTTTTTATCTTTCTTTAAGTTATCTTCTTTCTCTTTTTTTTTTCTTTTGGTCCTTATGGTTACTTTTCTCCTTTCATGTTTTCTTCTTGTTTTTCCTCTTTCTCCTTTCTAATTATTTATTCCTTTTATTTCCTCTTTCGTGTTTTATTTCATCCTGTCGATCTTCCATTCTTTGTCATATTGTCTATCTCTTTCTGCCATTTCCTTCTCTCTCTCTCTCTCTCTCTCTCTCTCTCTCTCTCTCTCTCTCTCTCTCTCTCTCTCTCTCTCTCATTATTACATCAACACAGGCTAGAGGAGAAATAGGAGGCGATATGAAGTTAGGTTATTATTATCAATAATCCCCCATTAAACATCACAATCATCAACGCAGCCACTATCACCAACATCATCCTCGTCCACCGTCATCATCATCATCATCATCATCATCATCATCATCATATCTACTATTACCACCTCTTTCATCATCATCACAGTCATCGTCATAACTACCATTACCACCGTCTTCATCATCACCATCATAATCATATTACCATTACCACCGCTTTCATCATCAACATCATAATCATACTACCATTACCACCGCTTTCATCGTCATCATCATCATCATCATCACCAGTTTCTCATTTTTCTTCTTTCTCTCCTGATGTTTCCTTTTTCATTGTTTCTTTATTCTCTTCGTTCTCTCTACTCTCTCAGTCCTATTCATTTTTCTGTCATTTCTTTCTTTCTTCCTTTCGTTCTTCACTATATTATCCATATAATTTTCATTGTCATCAGAATTAACCTAAGTCGTCTTCGTCGTCCTCCTCCTCATCATCATCATGTTTATCCTTATATGATATATATACATGTATACTATATATGATATATACCGTATATAATATATAGGACATATATAATATATATGATATATACAATATGCATATATGGTATATACCGGGTATACATGTATAGTATATACTCAATAGGATACGTTTAGGTGATGCTACAGAACGTGGTGAATGTTATGGCGTATCCAATGGAGCCTGGATTCCGGGGGCTTGAATGATGAATGAATGGAAGCGTGGCCCATTGGATTGGGCAAAATTTGGCTGTCTGTACATTGCAACTCCTCGCCCTGCCCTAGGGTGGGAAAGGAGGGTCCGGATGATAATGATGATGATGAATGATAATATATACCTTATATCTATATACAGTATCTATCTATCTGTCTATCTACCTACCTATCAGTCAATCAATCAATCAATCTATCTATCTATCTATCTATCTATCTATCTACCTATATATATACATTTACATATATATAAATAGATAGATAGATAGATAGACAGATCAGTCTGACATAGGAAGACTGATGTAATACGATACTAATATTGAGAGTATTAAACTCTACTGCCCTGATATTGTCTTTGCAGCAAGTGTATCCTCCCGCCCCGGCCTGGCCCGTCCAGTGCTGGCGGCGCATCACGGCTCAGACAGGATTATTCATAAATTAAAGAGAAGGTTTCAGGAGGGACCCCAGGCCATGCAGACTGTATTTGCATAACTGACTTTCTGCCAGACCTGTGCAGAAATGGCAGGTATTGACGAGGATGCATGGCATCCTCTATCCCTTTAGTCTCCGCAACTATCTTTATTTTAGGTAATGGTAACATTTACAAAACTACAAATGCCGCCAAATCCTTGTAACTTTCCATTGCTGTCCTTTTCATATACATTACACACACACACACACACACACACACACACACACATATATATATATATATATATATATATATATATATATATATATATATATATATATATATATATATATATATATATATAAAACCGATGTCCTTATATTTTGAAATGGCTTGTTATATTTGAATTTTATATGCTGGAAATAATAGACTGTCGGAAAGACAAGGTTGAGGAAAGCAGTTCCAGAGTTGTAGACTTGCGTACATAAAATCAACTTTGATTAGATCGAACTTATATTCGGTAGAAGGTCCTTCAGACCTGCATGGTTTTCAGGAGTGCAGAGTTTTTTGTCAGTGATGATAGGCTGAGTGTGGCTGTGCTAAGGCGTAAGTCAAAAGTGAGAGAATCCCACGATGGCATCTAAAATTATTCCAGTTTGAAAAACGAGAAACTTAAGGAGAAGAAGTGTGCCTAAGAGCAGCTATGCAGCGGCAGTTTCGAATCAGATTGAGGTACTCAGTGTTGTTAAGGCCCCTGTTGAACGACGGGATACCTTTATGCATGTTGCTGTGGCAGCAGCTGATGAAAGGGTTGGAGGGCGTCCAAGATCTAGGAGGGGATTTATTCCATCAAATGATCTGGCTACAGTTGATGAAAGTTTTGCTGTCACACTGGCTGGGGTTCGGGAATAGCACAAATTTCTCTCTTTGGGAAAGAGTTTTGCTGTAAAAGGACGAGGAGAGGCATGTCAGAGAAAGCATTGAGGAGGTGGAGGGTGGGTTTCATTCAAATGACCTTAAACTAATTAATGAGTCCTGATGATGGGTCAGGGAGTAGGTGGAGCAACAAATGAGGAGAGGTGGCAGCGGCGATACATACAGACGTATAATGGAAGGAAGGGAAAGATGAACTGGACACACCCTCAGGATATGCAATAATTTCTCGTGACAGTTAATTAATTGCTTAACACAACAGGGCGCCCTGGCCAGCCGATTCCAGCCTCTCGTTGACAGGACACACCCAAAACAATGCCTCCACTGACGACACCTCTTTGTGATCAGGAAATTAACAGACTTCCCGGATCCCTTTCACTTGGAAAAGGAGAGTGAGACCAGCCAAAGTCTATATATCTATCTGTCTAGCTATCTATTGCCAAACGCCTCAATCCCTTAAGGGGTGGCCACAAACAAATCGCCTCCATGTAGCCCTGTCCCCCGCCATTTCACTGCCCTGCTCCCAGCTCACACACCCCTCTCTCAAAGACCTCTACACTCCATCCCTCCGTCTCATCCTTTTCTTCCCCCTTTCTCTTCCCCCACCCACCTCACTCACATACACTCTCCTCGTCAATCTCTCCATCGTCTCCACATGGCCAAACCACCTCAATGTGTTTCTCCTAACAATGTGTTTCGCCAGCCAAAGTACTAAGCATTAATTGGTATGAGGAGGCTTGAGCCCGTATTCCCGTAGTGTGAGGAAGTTGCCTAACATCTCAGCGATTTATTTGTGGATATGGCTGGTTAATATCCTTTTCTACGTTATTTTTGCAGTGTATGGCGACACTGGGAGGATTTATGTATCACAGAAAAGGACGGTCATGTGTAATAAAGTAAACTCGCTTAGGAAAGGTGTTATGGAACTACCATAACCACAGAATACTGATGACTGACGAGGGGTTATGGGAAGGCCGGTAGTGTAGTGGTAACAAATCCAGCTGGCAACATATACGCTTCTAGTTCGATTCTCTGGCCACTCAGACTCTAGGATGATGCTGGTTTTCCCTCTGCCCTTGTTAGCACAACTGGGGATCTGTAGGCATGTTGTATTCTAGGAGACAATTCAGCCTCAGCAGAAACTGATTACCTGCCTCAGTCACCTTTCGTGCAGTCCAAATGACATTAATCCCAAGCCTTCACCTTTTCTCAGAGTGCATAGAGAAGCCATCTGCAGTTCGATCCCAAAGTGTGCTAATTGATAGGACTCACCTAAATCTCATAAAAATACCTCTGCCAACACCATGGCACCTATCCTGAATGAGACAGCCATTGAGTGTATATTACGAACAGTGGGTATTAGTGCTGAAGTGTGGCACTTAAGGGGACTGCCGGGCCTCGGGTAATGAATTATGAAGTTTATGCCGAGTCGACATATAAAAATAAAATGCACAGAACGAGTGGGCGATCAACACATGTACAGCAACATGGTGAGTTAATATTCCACTTATTGGCCACTTACTACCATTGAGTTCTTTTTTATTCACTATATCTTATGCCTAATGATAAGGAGGTGGAGAGGATGGAGAGCGAGAGATTGACGAGGAGAGTGTATGTGATTGAGGTGGAGGGGGGGAGAGGGAGGAGGAGGCCAAGGATGAGATGGAGGGATGGAGTGTAGAGGTATATGAGAGAGGGGTGTGTGACCTGGGAGCAGGGCAGTGAAATGGCGGGGGGTAGGGAGACATGGAGGCGATTTGTTTGTGGCCACCCCCTACGGGATTACGGCGTCTAGCAATAGATAGATAGATAGATAAGTGGGTGTTTGTGTATGTTGTTGGTGGGGTACAGAGAGTTTGTTAAAATTTTGGAATGTCCTCCTCCATATTAGCCTAATAGCAGTGGCTCGCATGGAATAATTTGGGCCAATAAATTTGCATGGTAGTTTTCGAGGATGCATTAACCATTTATACAGAGAATGGAATCCAATCCTATGGTGGGGGTGGGGTGGGGGGTAGGGAAATGAAACTTTGAACAGTAGTACATCACCCACTCTATATTTTCAACAGAGTGAGATCCCGAGGACTATCTGAATGGGAGGGGCGGCCCCCGAGGGTCCCGCCAATTTTGTTTTTTAACCTAAGAACAGGAAATTTGTCACAACGGTAGACCTTCCCTCGCACAAAGTTTTAAACAGACTGGCACCACCGAGGATTAACCCCCATGGGTGGGGAGAGGGGCCAAGGCTGCCAGACTATCCTGACATACTTGGATATAGATTTACCTACGAAAACGAAATTTTGCACAGTGATACACCTCCACCTAGACCAGGTCTTAGGGTAGAACCCCCAAGCATCAACCCCAGTGAGGTCCAAGGGGTCCCAGGTAGTACCAGTAAACTTGGCCATAGTCTAATTATGTTTTACTTGCCTTTTACCATGGACAACTACATTTGGCACGGCGATAGGCCTTCCCCCGGATTGAATGGGACCCTCTGAATCTTATAATGAAAGGCTCCTTTGTCTTGTGTTCTTGCTATCTCGACGACTTTATTTGCCAGAGGAAGGAGTTCCCGAGTTAGAGGGGTTAGATATAGACTTACGTTTGCAAAATCGTGTAGTGGTCGTCTGATTACAAGGAAAAAGACGACACCATAAAGACGGGCTTAAGTTCTAAAGTGTGCCAACATTTCTGCCCACACAGAAGATGCCTTGTGGGATGATTCACTATTACGGGCAAAAGTTAGTCCACAGTCTCTTGCCAGCGCTGTGTCCTGTCCTTCCATATTTCTCACAAGCTCCATAAAGCCTCATCCTTACCAATTTATTTGTACATATGACTGGTTAATATCTTTTTGTACGTTATTCATGCAGAGTATGGCGATACTGGAAGGACTTATGTAACAGAATAGGACAGTAAGGTGTAATAGATCTGTCCATTTATAGACAGACACCATAATCCCGTAAGGGGTGTCTGTTTGTCTTTCAGTTAGTTATTTTATAGGGAGGGGCACTAACTCTCCACCAACCCACTTGTTGACAAGTGGGGATATGGTTACCACCCAGCGTTCTAAATGGTTTCTTGGTTTACAGAAAACCATTAGACTTGTCACTCAATGAAGAGGAAAGAAGAATGATAAAAGTGACAGGAAAGATGGGAGAAATAGGAAGACACACAAAAAGAAAGATAAAACTGAAAGAAGTAGGCAGCCCTACATCAAGTGAGTGGATAATGGTCGCCACCACCTACCACAGTAAGGTGTAATAAGTGAATTAAATAGCTTAGGAAAAGGTGCTGGGGAGCTTCCTTTACCGACGAGAATACAAGTGCTGGTCTTTTGTTGTGTGGTGTATATTGCTATCACGTCAACTATTTCCTATAACACATTCCAGTGCTATAGCCGGCATGGAAATATCCCCCAGCAACTGACTGTGATAGCATCCGAAAGAGGAAGAACATGGACATTTATATACATCTATCTGTCTATCTATCTATCTGTCTATCTATCTATCTATCTATCTGTCTATCTATCTATCTATCTATAGCCAGACACCTTATTCCCGTAAGAGGTGGCCATAGACAAATAATCTCCATGTCGCCCTGTCCCCTGCCATTTCGCATTCCTTCCCTCAACTTACACACCGCTGTCTCATATACCTCACTACATCATCCCTTCATCTCATCCTCGGTCTCCCCTTCCCCCTCCCTATATACGTACAATCCCATAGTTAATCCATGCATTTATACCTGGCGATATTCAGAGCACTGGCAACCCCGGATTACTTTGACTCAGGCGGGGGATTACTGGATGGAAGAGGGATTACTTGAACGAGGAGATGATCTGAGATAAGGTAAGTGGCAGGAATATATAATTCAGGTGAAATCTGGACAAATGTCATCACACGGTAAGCCTGCAGTACTGAGAGGATATTACATGGAGGCAAGGCTGCATGTACCGTGTTGGTGCAGCGCTGATGGAGAGCTGTGTCCTCGTCTTTTTAAACATCATCATCATTACCATCATCATTTTCCTTCTACTCTTCCTCCCCTTCCTCCTCCTCCACCTCATCATCATCAACAACACCCATCAATCATCGTCATCAATCATCATTCATCATCATCGTCAATCATCGTCATTGTCCTCATCTTCATCATCTTCTTCACCATCTTCTTCATTATCATCATCATCATTATCATCATTTTCCTCCTTCTTCTTCTTCTTCTCCTCCTCCTCCTCATCATCATCATCCTCATCATCATCATCCTCATCATCATCATGATCATCATCATCCTCATCATCATCATCATCATCATCATCATCATCCGTCAACTATCATCCATCAATTATTAATCATATTCTTCTTCATTGCCGTCTTCTTCATCATCACCATCATCAACATCCATCAATCATCATCATCGTCATCGTCTTCTTCTTCGTCATCATCATCATCATCAGTATTCCATATCCTTTAAGGAAAGTATCTATCTATCTATATACCTAGGCTGCTTCTCCCAAGGAAAGGGAGGTAGCCGAGACAGGACGACTCACTCTCCATTTACTCATCCATTAAAACACATTCATTCGCATCTTAGCCCCAAAGGGGAGAACGGACAGATCCTCACCGCATCACACCGCACAAGGGTCAACTGCGCAATGCAATCAGTGACATCCGCAGCAGGGCCCGACAGCAGAACTGGTTTACCCCTGCCACATCATAACAGACCCATCCCCTTACCCGCACCTGACCTGACTAGCTGATCAGACCAAATGCGGGAGAATATCCCCTCAGGGCTGCGTCATCACTTATTCATTCACAATTTCTCTCCATTTATTTCTGTCACGCACAGCCACTCTTCCTTGCTCAACAGACATCCCTCTCGCATCCAGCGCTCTCTTCACACTGTCCATCCATCCTATTCGTGGTCTCCCTCTCAGCCTTACACCTCTCACATCAGATCTAGTTATCTTTTTCACCAATCGTTCATTATCCATTCTCTCCATATGCCCAAACCATTGCAACACCCTCTGCTCAACTCTACCAGCCATCTCCCGAACAACTCCAGTTCTCCTTCGCACTTCATCATTTCGCACTCGATCCATACGAGTCACTCCACACATACTCCTCAGACATCTCATCTCCATTACATTCAAACTTTTCCTCTCTGCTACACCCACATTCCATGTTTCAGCCCCATATAACGCAGTCGGTACCACAACACCCTCATACAGCCTTCTCTTTACATCCATTCTAAGCGAACGACATTTAAACACTTTTTTCATTCCTCCCAGCACCTTTCCTACTTCATTTATTCTAAACTTCACTTCTGCATCTATTCTTCCATCCACAGCAACATGTGACCCTAGATATTTAAAACAATCTACCTCCTCAAGCAACTCACCATTCAAAACTATATTCATCCCCCTACCATCTATCAACCTCGTACACTTCATCACTTTACTCTTATTCTCATTTACTTTCAATTTCCTCCTTTCACACACCCTTCCAAACTCCTCTACCAACTGTCTCAATCTCTCCTCTGAATCAGTCACCAGTTCAGTATCATCTGCAAACAGCAGCTGCTTCAGATTCCACTCTCCTCCATCAACATTTACCAGACTCAGACCACCTAAAACTCTTGCATTCACCTCCCTTACAACACCATCCATGTAAATATTAAACAACCAAGGCGACATCACACATCCCTGTCGCAGCCCCACTCTCACGGGAAAGTAACTAGAATATATAAATAAGTTGAGCGTCGTAAAACGGCTATTAAAATTGTGAAATTGACTCTCTCTCTCTCTCTCTCTCTCTCTCTCTCTCTCTCTCTCTCTCTCTCTCTCTCTCTCTCTTCCTACTACTACAGCCTTGAATCATCATTCATCTTCATCACAATCATCATCATCATCATCACCACCATCATCATCATCATCATCACCACCATCATCATCATCATCACCATCATCATCACCATCATCATCATCATCATCATCATCATCATCATCATCACCACCACCATCATCATC